>NC_056522.1:61743519-61752625 GCF_019175285.1 Sceloporus undulatus | reverse complement strand
GGATTTATTTATATGCCACCCAATCACTGGGAATCCGAGCGGTTTACAACAGAGGGGATAATAGATGTTTCCCTGTCCTCAGGCTTACAATCTAAAAGACACCACACAAAAGGAGAAGGGAATGGTGAGGGGGGGAGGGGATCAGGTCCAGCATTCTTCTCTCCTTCTGAGGCCGGGACCATGGCAGATGGACTGGAGGGAGGACTGTTCTTCTTCAGGCTAGCCCTGATGGAGCTGGGCCAGCCTATTCTCTCCCTCATAGGGTGAAGGATGACAGTTATGGAGGGAGGGCGCTCTATCTTCAGGCTAGCCCTGATGGAGCTGGGCCAGCCTATTCACTCCATCACAGGCTGGAAGATGTCAGTTATGGAGTAATTTAGGGGTGCTTGGGCAAAGCACCTCCCCATGCTATGCCACTATTCTTTGGAAAGTATTTTGGATTGGGGAGGAGTTAGCAACCCACTTTTCATGTATGAAGTTCTCTTTCCTGTATCTTCGGATCTTTTTGGTGTTTTTAAAGGATCAAGTTTATATACCTGTTGGCTCTCAAAAATTATGGACCCCTTTTTGCACATTAGTAGTTAAATGTTGTTAGCAGCATATCATACCACTTCAGATTAGCACTCATCTTTACTAACACGGGCATTTTTCAGCATGACAAAATGCGAGATGTTGCAACTAAGAGGGCAAGAGAAGGAATTGGAATTGGAATAGAAAGGTTCTGCATTGCAGGTTGTTGTGGGTGGAACAAACTTAGTTTGACATGGTAGAAAGTTGGGCAAATGATTAGAGCTATATAATAAATAGGACTGGAGAAATTACAAGTCAGATTTTTATCAGTTGACTTTTCTGCTTAAGCATACAGTAGTTATTTTATATGTGTTCTATTTCCCAGTTGTATGGGTTTGATTGTGTACAAATAATGTGTTTACCAAAATACTCCTTAATTTAAAAAATGTTACGACACAACCTTTAAAAGATCCTACACGCCGACATGCCTGCCCCCCTGACACCATGAATTCATTTCTAAGAAGAAGAAACATTCAGTGGACAAGGAGTGTCACCAGTCTTGGTCTTCACCTCATACCAAACAGTCTGCTCTGACCTGGTCTGAAGATAATTTCTCTGAGATTGCTTCACACACCACAGAGGCACAGGAACCTTGGGATGACTCCTGTAAAAGTTTGCCCACTTGTGATATAGAAGACATGGTTGTGGTTGTCCACTCCAATAGCAAGATCTCTGAGGGCGAGTTCTTGGAATCTTCACTGGTTGTAAGGTGACAGTTTCACCCTCTCCTTCCACTCATAAGCCATTTGCTATGCTGTCTCCAGCTTCAAGGCCTTTACTGGAACTACCATTGATCTTCTTCATCCTATTGATCCCACTGGTCCCGTTATCGATCAACCTCAAGGTCATGAACAAACTCTACTTCCTGCTCAATTTGTAGGTGTTGCTAAAGTCAGTTTTAACCAGAAGCATTTAGATAGTTCTTTGATTTGGTAGCACCTATATTTTAGCCAAAAAGTTTTTAAAAAATATTTGCATGGAGATCTTACAGCATTTATTATGCTCTAACTATTGTGTTATTTTCTTCTCACCCAGCAATGTGTGTGCGGTGTCTGCTCTCTAATTCTGACATGGTATAAGAGAGGTGTATTTTACCATATCTTCTGCTCCTAACTACTGCTTCAATGTCTGTTATTTTTTTCAGGCGATTCATCAAACGAGTGTATGTATCTTTACCAAATGAAGAGGTATGTACTTTGTGACTGTATCTTAATACCAGATAGAACCTGTCTGCTAATTCCTAGCGAGTGCAAACTAATGATAGTGAATCATAGATTAAACTCTGTACAATAATTGACTTAATCATCATCCCTATATGTTTATAAATGGACTGAATAGTATAGAATCTTTTTTAACTTGATAATCTACTTTGAGTTCACACTGCTGAGACTGCAAATCCTTTTGAATGAAGGAAGAAAGTGGATCATGAGCAAATTTACTATTTTCACCAGTTTATTATGGAATATACCATATTTTCCGGTGTATAAGACGACCCCCAACTTTTCCATTTAAAAGTTAGAGTTTGGCATATATTTGGCATATAAGACTACCCCTCTTCCAACACATACTAAGACTAAGAGATGCCTCAGAGAGGGGTGTCTTTTTCCCCTCAGCACACTTGGGCGGCATCCACACAGGAGAAATAACCTGGTTTGGCACCACTTTAACTCTTTTCTGGCTCAAGGCTATGGAATTCTGGGAGTTGGAGTTTGTTGTGGGCCCAGAGTGGACCCCACAACAAACTCCACTCCCAGAATTCCATAGCCTTGAGCCAGGGCAGTTAAAGCAGTACCAAACTGGGTTATTTCTCCAGTGTGGATGCAGCCTCCCTTTCTAGTGCAAAATCCTCATTTTGCGCCATTGAGGAGGGTCCTTGCAGCACCACAAAACCCACTCTGGGGTTTAAAGATAAAAGATCCACCCTTTCCCCCTCCTTTCCCCTCTTTCTCTATCTCTTGGCTTTCCTTTTATATGAGTGAGTGAGAGAAGGGCCACAGGAGGATACTTTAAAAAGAAAGAAAGAAAGCCAGGCCTCTTTGTTTTTAACCACCTTTCAGGACCTGGCAGGGGAAAAAAGGAGGCTCCCCTCCAGCCCCAGCCCCATTTAGAGAGGCTTTGGCTCCGCTTTCCCCATTGCCTTGCATTGCTTTGCCTTTGCTTAGCTTGCAAAAAGGTGCAGCTGCAAGCTTTGCATTCCTCTGCTGCTGCTGTGAACCCGAGGAGCATAGGAGCATGAAATGGAGGATGGGATCCAGGGGGAGAAAGAGGAGGAGGAGGAGGAGAAATGTGGCTGCATCCACACTGGAGAAATAACGAGGTTTGGCAGTGTGTTAACTCTAGGTCTGGCTCTTTGCTATGGAATTCTGGGAGTTGGAGTTGGTTGTGGGGCCCAGAGCAGAGCTCCGCGGCCGTTTTTCAGCTCCCCCCACCATATGTGGTGACCAGTCTAGCTCGGAAGTTTCTGCACCTGGCGTATAAGACCCCCCCCCCAAACATTTGAGAAGATTTTGCAGGGTTAGAAAGTCACCTTATACGCCAGAAAATACGGTATTCTGATAAAGACAAATTATTTTTAAAGGTGGCAGAAGTTACATAAGGCAGAACCTAGATTTATTCATATACAGTGGTACCCCGGGATACGAATTACCCAGGTTACGAATTTTTCGGGTTACGAAAAAATCCCATAGGGATTTATTGTTTCGGCTTACGAAGGTTTCTTCGGGTTACGAAAAAACCTCGGCGCTATTTTCCGCCACCGGAGGGCAGCAGAGAGCTATTTTTCCATTAGCACCTATGGCAATTCGGCTTACGAAGGTTTTTCGGGTTACGAAATTAGCCGCGGAACGAATTAATTTCGTAACCCGAGGTACCACTGTATTTATTAATTTAGTTCTTAGGTGAAGGATATTCTGAATTTTGCGGTTCCTTCCACCAGAGTCTGCAAGCAGGGCTTGTTTCAATTTCGTAACTTCTCTAATTTTTCTATTACCTCAAACTCTACAGTATCTTTTGCTAATGTGTAAATAAAACCCATCAGTATGTTGGAGCTAAAGAACCATTACTGGAAGGAAAATAGCTACCAGCACTTTCCCCCAAATAGTTGTGCAGTATAGTTTGCACAGTGCCCCAGTAGGTTCTGTAGCAGTACTCCTAATTTCTGCTTACATATGGACTCTTGTACCCTCTTGCAGAAATCTCAAGACATTTCTCTCTTGCAGTCCTCTTGCTGTTATGGAGCAAGTGCAGGATCACTGTGTGAGAAAAACATCTTTTATAAGATGAAAGTTGTTCTATATATTTGAACAGCACATTGTGCTGTGGGCGGGCCTCAGGACTTCTGCGGGCAGAATCGTGGAATCCAGTGGAAGAGGGTGTCTGGTGTATTGAGAAAACCTCCAGAGACAGCCTTCACTCTTAGCCCCCAAAACCTACCAAAAACTATGAATGCTGGCCAGGAAAGCCTTCAGCTTCACAGGCTTCACTAAGTTCGAAAAGCTGAGGGAGGGAGAAAAAAGGAACTACTTTATATTTCAAGTATTTTCTGTAACCTTTTTGTGATTATTATTTTTTGTACTCTCACTAATAGTGAATGTTGCGTTTTACAGACACGGCTTCTTTTACTAAAAAATCTCCTGAGCAAGCAAGGAAATCCATTAACCCAAAAAGAGTTGGCACAGCTAGCTAGGTGAGTAAATTTCTGCCTCATTGCAAACTCTAGCTGATACTGCTCTGCAACAGGGAGGCTAAAAACTATTCGGTATGTTATGCACATGCTTTACTTCCTGGGTTTTTATGCAGTCACTATCAATGTTTGATATATACATATCTCAAAAACAGATCACCATTGATATTTTGATACAAAGTCAAAATGTTATTTTACACTATTAATAAAACAGCCAATGAATCACTCGTTGTTGTGTGCCTTCAAGTTGTTTCTGACTTATGGTGACCCTATTATGGGTTTTTCCTGGCAAGTTGCGGGGGAGGGGGTGTCATTGCCATTTTCTGAGGCTGAGAGAGTGTGATTTACCCAAGGTCACCCAGTGAGTTTCCATGGCTGAGCCAGTATTCAAATTCTGGTCTCCAGAATCATAGCCCAATGCTTAAAATATTACACCTTAAAACCTTTACTTATTATGATTTTTTTTTAAAAAAATATTTATTGACTACTTTTTCTATAAGATGAGTGGCCTTCCTTTAATAAAATTGAAATGGTAAGAGAACAAAACATTGTAAGCTTACTTGTTTTCCTATAATACAATTGTACATTTGAAGATTCCTGAAGTTAAGTGTATCTTTTCCTTTTTACAAAGAATGACAGAAGGATATTCAGGGAGTGACTTAACAGCATTAGCAAAAGATGCAGCACTGGGCCCTATACGAGGTAAGCATGGTTAGCATTTTGAGAATATGAACGGTAAAGTGGTTAGAAACATTTGTCCAGTTCCATGCCTCCTCCTTTTCCACTAGAACAGGATGCAAAGAACTATATCTGTCCAAGAGGGATATATCTGGCATATTTAAAAACTTTAAACAACAAACCTCTCTATAGCTCTACATGAGTGTGGCATAGAGGGCAATCTCCTTAGTTTTGCAGCTTGGTCTCATAAATTAATTCAGAAGCACTGAAATCATTTTTCCTTAGGGTGGAAAAATGAAATGCATAGATATAAGTGAGGACACCTGGCTTAAGGAGACTATCTGTGAAAGGGATTTAGGAGTCTTAGTTGACCACAAGTTGAACATGTGTGTGGGCGGGGCATTTACTCCCTGCAACATACTGCAAGCACACGTGTATCAAAGTAAGTTGCGATTCCCCAAACAGACCACGCTGGACGCTGAATAATGCTTCAAACTTTACTGGAACATAAACTGATAACTCCAACAGCAAGAGGTAACAACTGGTACTTGGGTTATGTCACCACGAGCCCTAATTTTATAGTCCAGGTCCTTCCTCGGACTCCCCAGGTTTGTCAGCAGGCAGTCTTTCTCCAGGTCCCTTTTCCGAGCGCTCCTAGTCTGCCTTCTCTTTTAACTCTGGTCCCGGTCTCTGCTCCCACTGTTCTCCTTTGGGGTCCCATCACTCCCCTTCTAATGTCTCCTTGTCTGCCACCTCCACTCCCCTTCCTGGGGATAATGGGAGTCCCCTTCTCATCTAGTGTCTGGCAGAATCACAGGGGAGTGGGGTCCCACCCATAATAAACAGTGGTGACCCTGTAGAGTCACAGGACGTCCTACCCTTCCGGGACTCCTGACCACGCCGACTCTCCCTCTTGCGACCGCCTCTGCACAACCCCATCTTCTGCGTTCCATGCCTCTCCTCTTGCCCACCTATCCCTCAGCTCTTATACTTTCCTCCTGGGATGTTACCTCTTCCCCGACCCTTCCTCTGGGTCCTTTCACCCCTCTCCACTCTGACTCGCCTGATCAACCCTCACCTCCTCCTCCCCGACCTGGCTACAATGTGTCAACAGTGCGATGCGGCAGCTAAAAAGGCGAGTGCAATTTTAGGCTGCATCAACAGAAGTATAGTGTTTAGATCAAGGAAAGTAATAGTGCCACTGTATTCTGCTGTGGTCAAGCCTCACCTGGAATATTGTGTCCAGTTCTGGGCGCCACAATTCAGAAAGGACATTGAGAAACAGGAGCGTGTTTAAAGGAGGGCGACTAAAATTGTGAAGGGTCTGGAAACCTTGTCTTATGAGGAACGACTGAGGGAGCTGGGGATGTTTAGTCTGGAGAAGGTTAAGAGGTGATATGATAGCCCTGTTTAAATATTTGAAGGGGTGTCATACTGAGGAGGGAGCAAGCTTGTTTTCTGCTGCTCCAGAGAACAGGACCTGAAACAGTGGATGCAAGCTACAGGAAAAGAGATTCCACCTCAACATTAGGAGGAACTTCCTGACAGTAAGGGCTGTTTGACAGTGGAACACACTCCCTCGGAGAGTGGTGGAGTCTCCTTCCTTGGAGGTCTTTAAACAGAGACTGAATGGCCATCTGTCGGGTATGCTATGATTGAGAGTTCCTGCATGGCAGGGGGTTGGACTGGATCGTCCTTGCGGTCTCTTCCAACTCTATGATTCTACAGGGCATATACATTTGATACCAACAGAGTGTAAAATACATTCAGTGGATATAAGTGATTACACATTTTTGAATTAGCAAATTATGCTGTATTTGCTTTGAATAATTATTCTAGCTCAGGCTTTCTCAAATTGATATAAAAGTATTCTTCCCCTTCCTTACAGCCCCTCATAATCTTTTCTTGGAGGGATGGGGTATCTTTTGCAACAGATTTTGGGGCCCATGGAAGACTACAGTAGAGGAGAGGGGGAAAGTCCTATTCTCACACTTCTGGCACTTTTTCTATAAATCTTATCAATAATCAATATCAAAATAGAAGATACTGGGTTCAGTGTAGCTTTTAGACATCAACATTCAGATTAGAACTGAAAAACAATGGAACCCATTATTGTTGATATTGCCTTTACCTACTTTGACTGTCTCTTAGTGAGTTTAATTTTCACATGTACACAGTGATGCTTCAAATATTGAGGTTTCTGATGATATATGTATTTCTTTTGAAACTCACTGATTGTGATTTCCTTACTTTGCAGAACTTAAACCAGAGCAAGTGAAAAACATGTCTGCTAGCGAGGTATGCTATTTAAGACTTGATATGCCAAACAGAAAACAAACTATTCACTTATGCCATTTTTTCTCATCCTTACTTGTAAAGTAGAATACAGTTTCTTGTTTGCAGATGAAAAAAATAAGGGGAAAAGAAGCTGCTGCCAAGGATAGATAAATGAAATGTTCACTGTAAATTCCGGAGAGATTACTGAAAGCAGTATAAGCTTGTCTAGCACCTAGAACTTGCATTTGCACAATTTATCTTAATAAAGGTCCAAAACACACTACAGAAATAATCCAGTCTGAGACAGCTTTAACTGCACTAGCTCATTGCTAGGGAATTCTGGGAACTGTAGTTTTGTGAGACAGTTAGCTTTCTCTGTTAGAAAGAGCTCCAGTGCCACAGTAAACTACAGTTCCCAATATTCCCGTAGCACTGAGCCATGGTGGTTAAAGTGGTTTCAAACTGGATTACATATTTCTGCAGTGTGTTTTGGATCAAAGTGAATTATCTGGTTTGTATGTCTAATACAAAAAGCAAAAGTACATCTGAAAGACAAAACTAAATAACAACAAAAGATCCTGAAAATATTTCATACCAATTAAATACTACTTTATGGATCAGAGCTTACACTGATTTAAGACCTAGGACACAAACATGGTCACTAGATCCTTTTCCTTGCTGAGCAAATCATTTTCATGATATTGCTTTGGATTTATACTCACTGATGCAGTATTCAACACTGCAGTTAAAGAATCTAGGAACCAACATTTATTTAAGAAATCAGCTTCTTGCATAGTTTTGAATATTTATAGAATTCACAGCATTTGAGTTCTGTTTCAAATACAGACTTGACAAAAAGTCAAGGTGAAAATTGGGTTTATATCCAGCAACTCTGCTTGCAGAAGATTTCTTCACTTAATTTCAATTTGTGCCCACTGCAGCCCCATAAGACATGTCATGCAGCGTTATTTTAGGTCTCCAGATGCTTTAGTAATACATAAGGGCAGGAAAGATGGGTTGTGAGATTTGCCTTCCAGTTATGCTGTGTTGGATCCATTCCTCTGTTTTAGTAAGATAAATCTTAGTAGAGGGAAGTAATTGTAAGCAGCCTGAGATTTTTGCTGGACATGTGTTAATATATACAGGCATACCTCAGTTAACAAAACCTCTGATAAAGAAGCTCCTTTATAATGAGGTTATTTTGTAGTAGCCCAGCCCAGTCCTCCACTTTTCTTGTATTCTTTCCATGTTATATCTGCCTCTGGTACCAAGGTTTTTGTTAAAGTTAAGCCAAGAACATATCTCCTTCTTAAGTGAGGTATACCTGTAATGGCACCAACTAGTGTAATAAAAGTAGCAGTGCTAATACAAACAGAATTTTATTTTGTTGTGCATTTTGATGTTTGTGACTGTTGAAACTTTGATAATAGCTATAAACACATTATAAGTTCAGTTTAATTTTTTTAAATATAAATTTTATTTGTATTTTCATAAAATATAAAAAAGCAAACAAAGCTCAATTGACAATATTGAATTGGTAGTTTTGCTTTTTACAACTTCTATTACCTTCTATACAGAAATATTTCGTACTAGCTTGGTTATCTCAGATATATTACATTACATACATTGACTTTTGGTTAGACCTTTTTTTTTATCCCAGTTAAACTTTGCATTTAATATCTTTTCCATCTAGGTAATTATACAATTCCTTTCTTGCTAATGCAAATATGTAACATTGAATATCATTTCCTTTTAATTTCCTCCTTGTATATTCTGTGTCTTGTCACATTTCTATGAATGCATTGATCTTTTCTTTTAGTAGTTACATCTCTCTCTCTCTCTCTCTCTCTATATATATATATATATATATATATACACACACACACACACACACACACA
>NC_056522.1:61740957-61743419 GCF_019175285.1 Sceloporus undulatus | reverse complement strand
AAAAAAACTCATTGTTTAAAACACCCATGTAGGCAGTGAACTCATGCCATCATAAAGGTTCATCTTTACAAGTAACATAAAATGAGATGGTGCAAAATATTTTGCTTTCAAGTATAAGAAAGCAGCCTTGACGTGATTTCAAACCATGTCTGAAAATCAATTGTCCAGAGCAAATAAACATTATAAATTTTAGCTCAAGCAGGGGAGCAGTGTCATACATCTTGAGTTTTTCATGCAAAATGGATTAGAAAATATTTTTAACAACTCAGGAGGGAAACATGAAAGGTATCAGTGTGACTACAGTACCAAGTTTTTCCATGTTCCTATAAGAAGTGGATCTCAGCTCATGTACCCTGTAATTTTAGACACTATCTGTTTTACCTAATCAAGCCATTGAAGAACAATTTTAACATATTTTAAATCAATTTCCAAAGTCTCAACATATTTTGTTAGCTTACAGTGATCACTGTAAGTTTTAGAACTATTTAGTTTTTTATGGTGCCATTAGAAAAGTTTCCCGCCTTCTGATGTCAACACTGTATCTAGGAACACGATGGAGGGCTCTACAGAATACAGTTCAAAATCAATCAGTTCAAGATCAATCACTGTCTACTTCAATTGCCAAAAAAGTAGTTGGCACATTCAGTTAAGTAACTGGAATTGGAAGTCATAATTGTAAAAATTATCTGAGGAAAAATATGTACGTTTACTTTCTAAACAGAATTTTCCATCTTTTTTGTTCTTTTTTATTTCCCCCACAATTCTTAAATTATTTTTAAAAAGTCTTATAAAGAAACATAATACCCATTTTGTAAACAAGACACCAATTATCTACCATAATGGGGTAACTATTGCTCTCCCTTTAACATTCAATGCTATGGATTTACATGTAATTTAAAGCCCTGTTCTGGTGTTATACAACTGAACACATGAGGAGGAAAAGCACGTTAGGGCTACCCCACTCTTTGCAGATTTCTTTCAACCTCTATGTAAAAAAGATGTATCAGTGAAGAGGAAAGCCTTCTTGATCTATAAAGGGTCTCCATGCAATTTTGAACCCAGAGGGGAGTACTTGTTCTCCTCACATGTTTATCTAATATCATTTTAGAACCCTAAGGAATTTAAATAACAAAAGCTTACAGAAAGTGTGTTTACTGCACCTTCCAGAATCAGTTGTAAAATGAAGAAAATGTAAGATACAGAAGGCTATTCAATTAAACAAGTCACTGCAGCCATGCTAATCTGCACATATTGTTAGACAATCATCAGACTGAAACATCTTTTAGTCATCAGACATACAAAACTAACATGAAAAAGAACACTGTTTATAGTATGGTCTGCACAATTTTCCTACCATAGAAATTTTATAAGTGCATTAGAGAAGTACTGCAGAAAATAAATTATGTAAAACTGGCAACTTTCACATGTTTAGTGCTTGGTTTTGTCACGGCTGTTCTGTGAAAGATTGCTTTTTAGACAGTTCGATTAACTGACGGGTTTCATTTGAACAAAAAACAAACAAACAAAAAGTCCAAACAAACTTGCTTTTTGTAGTAGACTTTTCAAACATCCTGATCTATATGTAGAATTTTTATTTGGCACATCATCAACACATAGGTAAAAAAAAGTTAAAAACAGACTCTTACAGTTAGTGATTAAGAGAAACAAAGCAAAAAATAAATGTCATGAGCAAATGTTTAAAATGTTTAACATTTCCAACTGATAGTGCTATTGGATTTTTTCAGTCAGCAACAATATATACAAATCATATCCCCTACCATCACTGAACTGCTAGAATTCTTTTATTGTGCTCTCTCTTGAAGTTCCCTGATGTTAAAATGTATGAGATCACCACTCTTAATTTCTATTTTTTTCCTTTAGATGAATCTGGTCTTTTAGTGCAGGAATTTAGAGATATGAAAAGTTTTGTAAACTCTGACTACTGTCCACCAGTGTCTCTCTTGCTTGCAATGTTCTCCTTCCTCTTAATAAAGCAGCATATCAAACTGTAGTATCCCCAAAGTCTTTGTTCCAGCGAATATATGCTTCCAGGGTCTGAGGGCTCAGACTGCGTTTAATTTTTTTCAAAGATTCAGTAAAGTCCGACAATCTGATGTTCCTCATCTAGAAGGACAAAAAATGGTTAACCTTTAACTATGCATGCTTCAACCTAAACTCTGAACCAAGAAGTTAAACTGAACTTTAATGAAAACAGAAAAGGACTGGCAACCTATAGTACAATATTGGAAAGAAAAGTGGGGAATAAACAATGAAGAATTATAGCAAAAATAATAATGACAATAATAAAGAGATGTAACACAAAAAGACAATTAGAAAGTAAAACAAACAAAACAAAGCAAAACAAAAAAGACAACGAGAGGGTGTATCTGAAGTAAGAACCAAAAAGCAAAACTATAGTACAAACAAAGAGTAATAAAACTACTTTTTTTCTTTTTTTTTTT
>NC_056522.1:61737855-61740857 GCF_019175285.1 Sceloporus undulatus | reverse complement strand
CACACAGTGTCCCAATAAAGTGATACTGTAAAAGAAAGTGTGTTTTTTAACAGAAAACAAAGACAAGAACAATGACATTGCAAGGGAAGAAATATTTCAGTAGTACTGAGTAAATTGTGTGTTAGCATTAACAAATTCTGGATCAACATGTGGGGTGGGAGGGAGCTATCAGTGACAAAAGAGATACTAATATTCTATTCTTAAGTGATGCCAAATCTTTCCTGTGTTTCCCCAAACTCAAGTCCTATTAGAGAAAAAACAGAACGTAGCACTTTGTCTGTATGTATGTACTGATACCTACACATAAACACAAGACACAGAGAAAGGCAAATCTACCCACAAAAGAAAAGAGGATTAGTTCACCCTAAAGAACACAAACATTTGTAGAAGTACTAAACATTTTAGGATGTAGCAAACCAAAAAGCTACACAATGAACTGAAGCCTGAACATACTTTATTGGTCACATAATGCTGAATTCTTCTTGAGGGGAAAAAGCCACATGGTCAAGGTAATATGGGGCTTGCCGTACATGGATGCTCAAATCCGCAGATGGCAAGCCCCCAAATGGTAAGGTCCCACTGTACAGCGATCCTGTACCAGAGCCCTGTGGAAAAGTAATTTTGCAACACAGGCAGGTTCAAGACAATAAGAGATCCCTTGCTTAAACAGGAACATTTGAAGAATATATATTCATTTATCATCTAATTAGTGTTGTTGGGGTTATTTTGCCCATCCTGCTCCCAAAGTGATGCACGTCTGTGTTTATGTGTATGTATCAGTACATAAATATCAGTACATGGCAAGAGAAGGACAAGACACCAACAGGAGATTCTACATTGCAACAATTTCCAGGTCCTGCATTCATAAATGTAATCACCTGAATCACTTCTGTCTCAAGTGCCTGTCTGTTGATACTAATTTTTAACTTTCTCATTCCAGACAAAACCTTAACATGTTCTACAAAAGCCTCAGCTACTAAGATAACACCAGCAGCATCAAAAGACTCTCGACTAGCATGTAATTCTCGGATAAGCTGTGATGCTGAATTTGCTAAAGCTCTCAAAGCCTTTTACCACAATATCAATGTCATCAGAGGACAGTTCTTAAACCTAAAGCACTGCAGAGCTCCGGTATATATTTTAAGTAAATTCATAATGGAAAAGATTATTCTATCCTTGGTTTCAAGAGACTGTACTAATAGTTCTTCTGCAAAGTGTCTGAGAATTGTTCTTAGGATCACGCTTTCTTAACCTGCCCAATTTTATTAACTCTGTAAATTCCATTTAATAATGCCCACATCTTCTTGACAGTCAGCATGATGTAGTAGTTTGAGTGTTGGACTATGATTCTGGAGACCAGGCTTTGCATTCCTTCTCAGCCATGAAAGCCCACTAGGCGTCCTTGGGCAGGTCACACTCTCTGCCTTAGAGGAAGGGAAGGGCAAACCTGTTTTGAACACATCTTGCCAGGAAAACCTTATGATAGGTTTGTCTTAGGGTCACCATAAGTGAATGCACAAAAGTCTTCAAATTTAGGAATCTACAAATTAAATACCTTAAAACTTTACCCTGTTACCTGTGTTATACTTAGGCTGGGAGCCACCATAATCAGAAACAACTTAAAGGTAGACAATAGTGCTAGATAAGGTTGTCTACCATGTTGAACTTAATTAGCTGTAGTTGTTTACTACCCCTTGTTGTACAGACATGATGACGTTGCTCATCTGCTGGTGCCAGTTATTTTATTCTCGGTATTTATTTTCATATCACTTTCTTGAGGGTCATATGAATTACACTATTTGCTTTTATTTACACAATGCATCTTCCATTGCATAAATTAATAAGACTTGTTTTATTTCCAGGAAGAGGATAACATTCAACAACTTCGACTTTTTGCAGAGAGGCAATCAAACATGTTAAAGGAATTTGGAGAACAACTTGAGTCAAGCATAAGTAAACTAAAAAGTGATGTTGCCTTAATAGTTAAAAAGAAACGAGAAAGGCTGGGTTACAGCAAACCATGAAGTCACCACAGTACACTGCCACCAAATAAAACTATAGTGGTTTAGTATACTAGTTATAGCAATTCTTAAGCATATCGCTATATATACTTCCATGAATCAAGGTATGATACTAGATCTACTGTGGACACAGATGCAGGAGTGGAACAGCCTGGGCATGCATGCATGCATGCATACACTAGAAATGCTGGCCACTACTTACAGTAGACCCACAATGTACCCTTAAATTTCTGATGTTGGTCCTTTGATTCCAGACTCATAGTGAATTCAGATTGGATCCAAACTCTCTGCCCCTTTACTTAATAGCCCCATGTATGCTTACCGATACCACGCCATAATTCTGAAGGTGATAGGGATGCCTGAGTAGCTAGAAAGGAAAACTGGTTATTTACTTTTGGCATGGAATACAGGGCCCTTAGGATCTAGTTTACAATTTAAAAACAGAAGTACAGCTAATATCAGTTGCATTCCATCTTCCATTACTTAACTTAGGGGCTTGACAGATGGAAAGAAAGGGGCGGTCAGAAGCTGCTCCTTTCTTCCCTGGATTGTGGTTGTGCCAACCAAATGGCACAGAAATGATGCGCCTGAAAAGAAGAGCCACGAAACGCGGCTCCTTTCTCCACTATTGCCAAGGCGCCATTAGCACACCGGAGTGGCACGGTGACGTCCTCTGTGTGCTGTGCCATTTGGACGTGGCACACAAGACATGTCATCATTGTGCATGCCAAGATGGCATCCAGACAGTGTGGTAGGGCTTGGGAGCATGCGGACGCTCTGCTCTCCCGAGCCCTAAAATTGGCCCCAGGCTGTTGCAAAGCATACAGGGCCTTACTTTACCAAGAATAAATTATTATTGATTCTCTTTTCTTTTAATTAGAACTTTAATATAGTGGTGTACATGTCAGAACTCCAAAGCAATCACTAATCAATAATTCTCATTCACTGTAGTTACTGCTCATCTTGCTTAGCAATTGCTTT
>NC_056522.1:61729620-61737755 GCF_019175285.1 Sceloporus undulatus | reverse complement strand
GCACGGAGTCCTTCACAGGAAGCGTGATCCCGTTCAGGACAGGTGGAACCACCGCCATTCCTGGACCAGGGGAACCTATCACAAGTACGTCCGTTTTCTCTGGATTCAGACAGAGTCGGTTTTCCCTCATCCAGCCCATTACTGACTCCAGACAGGCCACGAGAGGAGAGACGCCATCCTCAGTCACTGCATCAGTCGGAGACATAGAGAAAACTATTTGGGTGTCATCAGCGTACTGATAACCCTGCGCCCCATGTCTCCGGATGATCTCTCCCAGCGGTTTCATGTAAATGTTAAATAGCATGGGAGACAGAATGTATCTGGGGGAAGGGACAGACAGAAGGACCTCCTCAAAAGATCTCAATACACAGGCAGGGTTCATATGGGAGTAGGATTGCCATACGTCCGGGGAAAATGTAGGACAAAATTTTCAAATGTAGGACACATTTTTTGTGTGTCCTACATTTGAATAGGGGAGGCTTTCCCTCGCCGCCTGGGCCCCGGGCCTCACCGCGATCACGGCGGGGAGCTGAGCCCAAGCGGCGAGGGAATCCTCCTTTCAGGGAGGCCTTCCCTTGCCGTCTGGGCCCTGGGCCTCGCCGCAATCGGTTGTAAGTTACAGTTAAAATCACAAATGGAAAGTTTGTGATTTGATTAACATCTACTTGAAGCAATATAGAAATGTACAGGCATGGCTGTTCATGACATGCAAGTGTAGTCACCGCCGACTGAGATGCTTACTTATCTCAGTTGATCTTCCAAAATAATGCATTCTGATGTGTTGCTGTTTATCTGAGATGGCTTTCTGATGAGTATTTATAAACTTTATAAACATATTCTACTCTTTTGTAGAAATGTTTGCCTTTGTCAGTTATATGACTGTCAGAGAGAAATGTACTATAAGAAACTGGAAGTATGCAAAATAATGTAGATGGCTGTATTAAATGAGACAACCCATACACTTAGGGTAGTGAAGAAGCAGAGTTGCCAGGAAGCAGGATTGTTAGGTCAGGAGCAATTGTTCAGAGCATGCCATTCAAATAAAAAGAACTCAGCAAGGAATTATTTAGCTAGGAGTTGTGGGGATGAGAAAGAAGGAGATAGAAGACAAGAAATAGAGGGACTAGGGAATCCTAATTTTAAACAATTATACAATATAATCAGGAGTTGGGGGGAGGAGAAAGGCTGAGATGAGCTAGTGAGAGAGAAGGGAAGGAAAGGACATTTATCTGGGAACTGAGGGATGGGGAGAGAAAGAGGGTGAGAAAGAGGTGAAATAAAGAATTTAAAGAAAATGGCATCCAGTAAGCAGAGATAGTAAAAGACTTCTCATACCTGGGATCAAACATTGATCAGAATGGGGACTGCAGTAAAGAAATCAAAAGAAGACTAAGAATGGGGACGGTGGCTATGAAGGAACTAGAGAAGATGCTAAAGAGCAAAGATATACAATTGAGCACAGAAGTTTGAATCATACAAGTCACTGTATTCCCTATTACCATGTATGGATATGAGAGTTGGACACTTAAGAAAATGAATAGAAACAAAATCAATTTGTTTGTGATGTGGTGCTAGAGAAGAGTGCTACCAAGGGCAGCTAAAGTGACAAACAAATGGGCCCTAGAACAGATTAAGCCAGAAATCTCCCTGGAAGCCAAGATGTCAAAACTGAGGCTGCTGTACTTCAGACTTATCATGAGAAGGAAGAACTTGTTGAAAAAACCCAATAATGCTAGGGAAGGTGGAGGGAAGTAAAAAGAGTGGAAGACCGCATGCTAGATGGATGGAGTCTATTTAGGAGGCCATAGGGGGATGAATTTACAGGATCTCAGCAGAGCAGTGGAGGTCAGGGAGTCTTGGAGATGTCCCATCCACAGGGTCGGCATGAGTTGTGCAACAATAACAACAAAAACAGAGATGATGAAGGAGAGTCATATTAATTTTTTTTGTTAACAGTGCTGTTTCCACATATATCCCAGACAAGGAAGGTAAATTATATTGTGGTTTCAGACATTTTGGGTAGCATGAGGAAAGTTAGAATAGAAGGAAGAAAGTTAACTGTAAAATACAACCACTACAAAACAGCAATCCTGTAAATACTATATTCAGTAACTCCTGTCACAGCAGATACTGAGGTGGCTCAATATTTCTCAGTGTTCCTTTCCACTGAGGCCTTGTATAAGCCACAGTTGAGAAATTTTGAGCAGGGAAAGAGGTAGCCAGCTGGACCTCTGAAAATGAAGAGCATTTGCTCTGAAGCCGTGGAAGCCCAGCAAGCAAAATCCCTCCTCTTGTCCCAAGGAAGAGGGGTTTGGCCCTGCTAACTCTATGTAGGTAAGAAGATTGAGAAACTTCAGAGCCAGATAATTCAGTGGAGAAAGAGAACATTGGCTGCCTTGACTTGAATGGGGTGGGGTGGGGGACAGATGGGAGGAAAGTGAAACCAAAAAGGTATTGTGAGGCTGTGAGAAAAATCCATTTTCTGAAGTAACATATTTAGGATTGTAAATCATTTTCTTATTTAAGCCGTCTATTTTTTTTAAAGAATAGAAAGCAACAATGTGAGAGCACATATAGAAAGAAGACAAAGGCTGTTGGTAATGTGTACTTGGTTAAATAAAGATGGCATGTGTAGGCAAGTAAATCCCTCAGTTATTCATTTTGAAGGTGTGGCTGGCCTGTGGTTAAAACATTAACAGGTTTTAACTGTGGTTGCATCTGAGTACCCTTTATTTTTTTGGCATGTTCAGTTTTGAGAGTGTGATGTAATACTGTTCTGAAAATTTATGGTAGGCTTGTAATTTTCTTACCATAGGATGTCACTAGAGTACAGGCAGATAAGAGTATTCAACTGATGTTAGGAGATACTTTTTTTTAGCCCAGTGAAATCTCAAGGAAATAACCTCCCCTCTAAAACGTACAGATTTCTATTATATTTTCCCTTTCATCACTGTGAGTCTTCATTAATGCTTTTTATAGTCTTATCTAATGGATAGTACAGATGAATTTCTAATATCCTATGTAATATTGCACAGTTTAATAAGATGTATATTCAATTATGCAGGATTAGAGTGTTGTATAGCATGGTGCAGT
The DNA here is from genome assembly GCF_019175285.1 of Sceloporus undulatus. Taxonomy (NCBI): domain Eukaryota; kingdom Metazoa; phylum Chordata; class Lepidosauria; order Squamata; family Phrynosomatidae; genus Sceloporus; species Sceloporus undulatus. The sequence goes on along the minus strand of NC_056522.1, from coordinate 61,734,662 downwards.
GTGGGTTGAGCGTTGGACTACAAGTCTGGAGATCAGAATATGATTCCTCTCTTGGCCATGGAAACCTTGGGCAAGTCATTCACGCTCATTCCAGAAAACTCCTTGATAGGGGTTTGCCTTAGGATTGCCGTAAGTCAGAAATGATTTGAAGGCACACAACAACAACAACAACAGCAACAATGTTGATTAAATATTTAATTCATTGGGTTCATCTAGTGGTTCATGGATATTTAGTTGAGTGACAGAGGTTGAGATTTTGATACACATATGTATTCATCACTTAACAATTACAATATCAAGTGATGATTTTAATACTGTGTCATAGGTAGAACTTTAATTCCACCTTGAATTACCTTGGATGTAATCTTTTAAATGACCTTTATTTAGGGTTGCCATAAGTCAGGACCTCCAAACCGGGACAAATGTAGGACAAATGTAGGACAATATTTTCAAATGTAGGACACATTTTATACAAAATGGAGGACATGTGAAAAAATTGATGATTTTTTAAAAATGTTAATATGAATGCATGTTTCTTAGGCATGATCAAAATGGAGGACATTTTGGCATTATTCCTAGACAGATGGCAGAAATGTACTTCCCTTTCTGGCCACCCCCCCTCCCACATTCCAAAACACACACGAAGCACATTTGGGCATTTGCAAACTGACTCACACAGCTAGCTCTTTGCATGCTAATAATAATAATAATAATAATAATAATAATAATAATAATAATATTGATAATCATGGAAGGTCCCTTTGCAAACTGACTCACACAGCTAGGTCTTTGCATAATAATAACAACAACAACAATAATAGGTCCCTTTGCAAACTGACTCCAGGCCCGTAGCTAGGCCTTTAGGGGCCCTGGGGCAGAAAGTACATTTGGGGCTCCTATGTTTTTTAATGTCTCGAGTCCTACTGCGCACCGCGGGCACCATCTTGGCACACCACTGTTTGCATGGGGTGTGTGTCAATGACGTGACTCGTGCGGCTCCTTTGGGGTAGGGTTGCCATAATTCTCTACCACCAAACCAGGGAAAATGTAGGGAAAATATAATTATTATTATAATTATTATCCCACCTCTCTTATGGATCAAGGCAGGTTCCATAAAATAATCCATAACATTTACATCAAACGAAAATCATAAAATCACAATGCCCAACCCAAAATTTCTAGGACAATATGTAGACCAAAGTGTAGGTCAAATGCTGGACAAAATTTACCCAAAAAGTGGGGCATTCAATAAAAATGGAGGCCATAACCAACTAAAAGCTAAAAATATTAACATTTTTTTTAAAAAAATATTCATATAAATCCTTATGTTATAGAGATCTTGTTGCACCTGTGAGACTAAATGCATCTGAGGAAGCAGGCTTTGGGAAAGCTCATGCTGCCAACTTCTTTCTTTCAAATAATAATAAAACTGAATTCAAAGACATGGAGATTTTGGATCACCTCTGAGGTTAAATGCATCTCAGGAAGTGCAGCATTGGTGGAGGAGGCCCAGGGTGCAATCCCTTGCTTGGGCATTAATACACCCCACTGGGCTAGTCACACTCTCTCAGTCTTAAGGGAAGGTGAAGGCAACCCCCCTCTGAAAACCTTTGAGATAGTCACACATTCTCAGCCTCAAAAGAAGGCAAAGGTAAACCCTCTCTGAACAAACTTCCCAAGAAAACCCCTTGAAGGCGCATGCACACACACACACTCTCGCACATACCCAAGCCACACTGTCTCAGCCTCAGAGGAAGGCAATGGCAAAGCTTGCCACTAAAACCACCTGATGATGAAATGACAACACAGGAGGTGCCCGACACTTGGGAAGAGCCTCCCCAGGGGTCTTGCTGGAGGGAGCCATCTTGGGGCAAAGTGGGGGGGGGAGAGCAATTCCCCAACAGACGGAAGGGCTCTGGGCCTCCTCTAGCCAGGGCCGGAAGGCAGTGGCACCCACCCAAGGCAAGCCCCAGAAAGCCCTTTACACTACAGCACACACACACACACACACCCCGGGAGGAGGAGGACGAGGAAAAAGAGAAGCGGGAAAAGAAGGAGAAAGGAGGAGAAGAAGGAGCAGACCAAGAAAATCCCAGGATAGGGTTGCCTTGGTCCAAAACAACTTGAAGGCAAACAACAACAACAACAAAAGGAATGAATTGCTGGAGCTTGGCTTCAAGAGATGCCATCTCCCTCCCTCCCTGCTGCTGCATGTTTTTTATGCAACCCTACCTTTGGCTGGGGGCCCTGGGGCAGAGCTCTATTGCCCTCCCCAAAGGGGCTGGGGAAGGGGAGGGATGCCGAACGTTTTCAGCATCCCTCAGTGTGAGTCAGTCAGGCCCTGAGGGATGCCAAAAACGTTCCCCCCTCCCCTCCCCTCCCCTCCCACAGTCCCTTTGGTCCTCTCCTCCTGTTGCTGCTGCTTCTGCTTTTGTTGTTGCTGCTGCCCACCGCCTGAGTCCCTGGCCGCCCACATGGCCGCAGATATAACAGAGGAGAGTCTCCTGAAGCAGGGAAATGACTGTTCCGCTATTGGCCAGCCTGCCAGCCAATAGGAGGCGCTCCAGCCTCCGACAGAGCCCTAGGCAGCCAAGGCACAGAACAAAGAGCACCAAGGCAAGACAGCCAAGGCACGGTAACAAAGCCCAGGAGTGGGGGGGGGGAGAGACCCGGGGGAAACGCCAAACCGTACCGTGACCGTGCAGAACAGTCCAAAAACGGGAAATGCACGCGCCCCCACCGGGTTATGGCAACCCTACCTTTATTTATACATTCAGTTGCCAGTGTGGAAAAACCAAATAAGATATGCACCTGTGACAAGAATAATAATAATGTGGTGTCCATAATGTGTGTCTGTCATAGAGAGCACTACTTACAAAGGGATTTCTGAAGGATGGAAAGAGAAAGGTTTGATTTAGCTGAAGTTGAAGCCATCAATCCCTCTATGACTTCATAGCAGTGGTTTATGAAACCATAGATGAAAGTACAAACACTCTCAGTATGACCTTGCCTGCTAGATTCTCAGTTATGACATTACTGACATGGCATGTTGAGCATGGTTTGTGATTTGACTGGGTGATCTGGGTGGTGCCATTGTTAGAGCTAGTGCTCCTTATGTGTTTTTGTACAGAATTGGTTGTTTTTGCAAGGATCCATGGTTATTGCTGAGATCATTAATAACTGACTGTCTCACGTTATTTTAAGCATGTAAACATTTGCCCAAATATTGGTTTTGTTCTTAAAATTTTTCAGACTTATAGGACCTGGTGTCAATGCCTGAAGAGGTTGTTAGCTCATAGGGATTGTCATTGTTACTTTCTCATGGCAGCATCCATTGATGGCTCTTTTGTTTGGTTGCAAGCAGCTTCAGCTGAATTTAATGGAGCTCATATTAGAGTCTCATATAAACACCATTAAAATGAAAAGAGATGATTGGCAGCAGTACCCTACTTGTATCTTTTTAATGGTAAAAAGATTTGGATGGTCAGTTTAGTAAAGAAAATTTCACCTGATGTGTTTGAATGAATATCTTGGAAACCACATACTTTGAAAATGTAAAGAACATAATTAAAATACCTAATATGCATTCAGTCATACTGCTCAGTTTCTTCCATTAAGACTGGTATATCAAGATAAAATATTCCAGGTTCTAACCAGTAGCGTTCCACACTGGGGTGTCACCTGGTGCGGGGTAGGGTAGGGGCTTTGAGGTGGAGCCAAAAGAGGCCCCCCCTCCTTGTCCCACATGGCTTTACTGTAAAGTAAAGTCGCATGGGGCAGGGATGGGGGGAGCTGGGCCCTTTCCCTCCCTGTCCTGCGAAGCTTAAAAGTCAAGTCCCCCAGGGCAGGGATGCGGGGGGGGGGGGGGGAGCCAGGTGTTCTCCCTCCCTGCACGTGAGGCTTGACTTTCAAGCCTCCTAGGGCAGGGACGGGGGCACTGGGTGTTCTCCCTCCCTGCTAAGCTTGATGGTGCCAGGTCCTCTGCCTCCCTGCCACGGTGGTGTCACCTGGTGCGGCCCACACCCAGTAATGGCGCTACTGATTCTAACCACGCTGAAACATCCTTTTATACCAATGGTTTGCAAATAAGTAAAACAGTTTTTAAAACCTCTAGATTCCTGATGAACACCCGATGATGGTCATTCATTGCAGACCAACTTTAATGAGGAATTTTATCAGCATCTGTCATTCAAGAGTCTGAATTCATGATTTGGAATATTACTTCAGAAAGTTACTTCTTCGAATAGTGCTAGGATAATGCTCTGGAACCTAGCAATGGATGGATAGTTTTAGTGTGCCATTATATTCTTATTACAAATAACTTTGCAAATTCTGTAAAAAAAAATACATAGTTTACATACATTGATACTCTCTAATACTTAAAATTAAGAAACAATTCATTTGTCTTTGCGTCTTAACTGAATATCGGTCTCCTCCTAGTCTGCATCTACACTACAAAATTAATGTATCGTGACTTAGCTATTGTAATAGCATCTTCCATTAATTTTTCTAATCTCCTTAAAGCTGTCCAAACTGATGGTCACACTACATCATCTAGCAGTAACAAACTCTATAGTAAAATGACGTACTCTGTGAAGAATTGCTTCTTTCTACCTTTACTCAATCTCCCATTCAACTTCAGTGGGTGATCCCTGATTCTAGTATGATGAGAGGAAGAAGAAGAACCTCACATTATCTACTTTCTTTGCACCAAGTCAAATAGAAATGTATACTCTTCTATCTTATCTTATCTCCCCTTCCCTTCCTTTTCCCCTCCCTAAGCCAAATAGTCTCAGATGTTATAACTGTTCTTCATAGGGGATTTGATCCAGCCCACTTGATCAAGTCCCAGCTCAGTCATGAAGCCCACTGGATGACCTTGGGCAAGTCATATACTCTCAGCCTCAGGGGAAGGCAATGGCCAAAGATCAACTGGTGCTTGTGGAAGCCTTCAAGAACAGCAGATTAAAGCTGTGAGTTGTGTGACTTCAAGTCGTTTCTGACCTATGGTGACCATTAGGCAAATCTATCTTTTTTTTTTT
>NC_056522.1:61695160-61729520 GCF_019175285.1 Sceloporus undulatus | reverse complement strand
CTGCCTGCTGTCTGGGTGGGCAAGCAGCATGACGCCAGCTTGGGGACAGCATTGGGGCATGCGTCATCTAAATCCCATGACCCCACGCCAACCCCAAGCTGGCGTCATGCTGCTTGCCCACCCAGACAGCAGGCAGTGTTGCGGCACTCCAGCGGCCTGGCATTTATATGCAGCACACTGCACAAGTGCCGCAAACATGCGGCAGCAGAAAGGACGCCCTTTTGCCACTTCAAAAAGGAGCGGTATTTTGCCATTCCTTTTTGCACTGGCAAAAAAAAAACGGATTGGGGCCACAGTTTGCGGTTGCCACAGCCCCAATCCAGTGCTCAAAGGAGCAGTGTCAAGCGCGCCCCTGTACATAGTTATAGCACATTGATCCCAATTTAACTACCATGTTGACATCCTATGAAATCCTGGAATTTGTACTTTGGTGAGGCATAAGAGGAACTCTCTGGCTGACAGTTTTAAATAACCCTCCCTAAACTGTATATCTCAGGATGGAGTGGTAGCAGTTAAAGAGGAATTATGCTATATAATTGTATGAATCAAAACGATAATAAAACTACTTCAACTGGACCTCTTGAAGTTTTATACCCCAGAAACCATTCACTTGCCTACCTTGCTCAGCTATATTATAATTATTTTGTTGAAAGAGAAACAGGAATATCAGGCTGGGGTGGAGGTAACTAGCAAACTTGGCAAGTGTTACTTTTCTCATCTCTAGAATTCCCACCACATTGCAATAGCCTTGACTCAAAGGTAGGGAATCATTGAGCAAATGGCAGCTAATCCAGTTTGCAGGTCCCATCTTAGAGACTGTGAAGCAACAACTTTAAGTGGTAGATGGCTGGGTCATGTGGAAAGCAGTGTGTCTGTGTCTGTGTGTCTGTGCCATTATGCTCTGGACACCCCACACTAGCCTCTTGTCTTCAGCTGCAATAGAGAATCCTTTAGTGTTGTTAGTACTGAATTCAGAATTAATTTTTAGGTAGTTTTTATATATTTAAATGGATCTTGATTTTTATTTCAGGCAACAATCATATTTATCCAGCCCTGCTAGTTCAACTTGAACAAATATTTTCTGTGGGTGTGTGTTCATTGCATCCTTAGAGCAGGTGAAAAGTCATGGGAGTTTCAGTGTCTCATTATGGCTGCTCATTCAGCTCTTTATTTAATAACATCTGGGAACCAACTTCAGTTTCATCTAGAGAGATCCAACTGTGTAATGTGGAAGGGGTTGAAAGCAATGGTGTTTATTGGAGTGGGGCACATATATGTTGTTGGGCAATTGTAATATTCATTAGGCTAGCTAGAGGTGATGGGCATTATAGTTAACCATCAAAATGCAGATCTTGAAAAGTTACAAAGGCTGCTTTCCTGCCTCATTTTTAAGCAACTTGTTACCTTACTTACTCGATAGTAGTGTCTTTAAAAAACTCAAACTAGGTAACAAAATTGGGCATGATGGTGGTAAAGTCACCAGTATTTTGCTGAAAAGAATGGCAGTATGCTCTTGTTATCCCTAAAAGTCACTTGTTACACATAATTACTTTCAGTTTGTTAGCATCATGTTCTGTCAGAATTGTCCCTCAACATGAAGAGTGTGCCAACTATGAAACAGTATCCTTTACTTACTTATTTATAACATCTGATCTCCTTACGCCTCCCACATGTTGTTCTCTTCAGTATATATGCCCCAACTATACAAGCCAACCCTGCGGAGAAAGACAAATTCTACTCAGACCTACGCCACCTTATACAGAAAGTCCCTGCAGAAGACCAAATCATTATCCTTGGTGACTTCAATACCAGAGCAGGAAAGAACTTCGAAGCCTGGAAAGGTGTTTTAGGCAAGCATGGTGTTGGAAACTGTAATGATAACGGACGCCTCCTGCTTGAGGTTTGTGCAGAACAGCAGCTGACTATTACAAACACCATCTTTCAGCAGAAAGATAGCCTGAAGACAACCTGGATGCATCCTGATCCAAACACTGGCACCTCATTGACTATATCCTAGTGCGCCAGAGAAATATTTGCGATGTCTGTCATACCCGAGTGATGCCCAGTGTAGAATGTCAAACAGATCATCGCCTCGTAAGATGCAAACTAAATCTTCATTTTCAGTTCAAACCTAAGAGGGGTGGCATCCTAAAGAGGAGACTTCAAGTCAACAATCGTCAACAAGCTGCCATAAGAGACAACTTCCAGGCAAATTTGCAAACAAAACTTGAAGACCATCCTGTAGACTCTTCTCCTACAGTGCTTTGGCAACATATCAAAGGCAGCATCCTACAATCTGCAGAAGAATCCTTAGGGTTCTCCCTCAAGAAAAACCAAGACTGGTTTGATGAAAACAACCAAGAGATCCAGGAGCTGTTGGCAAAGAAGAGAACTGCTCACCAGGCACACCTCACCCAGCCATCCTGCCATGTAAAAAAAGCAGCCTTTTGCCTTGCATGTAGTCAACTCCAACAAAAACTCAGAGACATTCAGAACAAGTGGTGGATCAATTTAGCAGAAAAGACACAACGTTGTGCAAATCTGGGTGATTTCAGAGGATTTTATGAAGCTCTTAAAGCAGTGTTTGGACCTACATATCAGATCCAAAGCTCCCTATACAGTACAGATGGTCAAACACTAATCACAGATAAAGCTTCCATTCTGAACCGATGGGCTGAACATTCCCAAAGCCTCTTTAGTGCCAACCGAGTAGTCCAAGACTCAGCTATTCAACATATGACACAACAACCAATGAAGAAGGAATTGGACATAGCTCCCACTTTGGAAGAAACTGTTAAGGCCATACAGCAGATGAAAAATGGCAAGGCTGCCGGGATTGATGGAATTCCACCTGAAGCTTGGAAACATGGAGGTCATGTACTCCATGCTAAACTCCATGAGCTCCTTGTGAGTTGCTGGGAAAAACGCGAACTGCCATCAGATCTCTGAGATGCAGTCATCATCACCCTGTACAAGAAAAAAGGAGCAAAATCGGATTGCTCAAACTATCGAGGTATAACACTGCTCTCCATTGCTGGAAAAATCCTTGCAAGGATACTGCTGAACAGATTAGTCCCTGCTATTGCAGAAGAACTTCTTCCTGAAAGCCAATGCGCCTGTCCTTTCTCTATACGCACTTCTTCCTCTAAGACTAGGCCTCAGCCCTGGCTTACCCCTATCATCAAGTTTCTCCGGTCCTGCTCTAGAGTGGCTGAACGTCTTTGGAGAAAGTCCAAACAGTGGGCTGATTTTATCCATTTCAAATTTGTTCTTTCTTCCTTCTCACGCACCCTCTCTATGGCAAAACAGAATTATTACAAATCATTGATCTCTGCCAATGAGAGGCGCCCGCAGCATTTGTTCTCCATCTTCAACTCGTTGCTTAAACCTCCCTCTCCTCCTGTCTCTTCATCTTTCTCTCCTAATGACTTTGCTAATTATTTCGTCTCTAAGATTACCACCATTCGCTATGAGATAGTCCCTTCTGATTTCTCTTCTGCTCACAATCTTCTTTCGCCCTCCCCTAAAAAATTTTCTGTGTTTCCTCCTGCTTCTTTGGATGAACTATCTACACTCCTGAACTCTTGCAAACCTGCAACCTGTTCTCTTGATCCAATTCCTACTCGTCTTGTAATCTCTATCGCTCCTTCTTTTCTCCCCTCGCGTCTCCATATCTTCAATCTCTCTCTCTCTACAGGCTCCTTCCCGTCGGACTTCAAACATGCTCTCATTTCCCCAATTCTGAAAAAACCTTCTCTTGACCCCTCCTCTTTGTCTAGCTATTGTCCGATTTCTCTTCTTCCCTTTTTTCTAAAGTTTTGGAACGGGTTGTTTATTCTCGCTGTCTGGAGTTTCTTGAAGCCAACTCCATTCTTGATCCCTTTCAGTCTGGTTTCCGCCCAAGGCATTCCACAGAGACAGCTCTCACTAAGATCTCGAATGACCTTTTACAGGCCAAGGCTAATGGCCTTTACTCTGTTCTCATCCTTCTTGATTTGTCTGCAGCCTTTGACACCGTTGATCACTGTCTCCTAATTGACATACTCTCTGACCTTGGGTTCTCAGACTCTGTTCTCGACTGGTTTAGATCTTATTTGTCAGACAGATCTTTTGCAGTGGTTGCAGGAAGTCAAACTTCTTCTCCTGTTCCCTTATCTGTTGGAGTCCCCCAGGGCTCTGTTCTGGGTCCCCTTCTGTTTTCTCTCTACACACTGTCCTTAGGAAAACTCATCAGCTCTTTTGGTTTTTCCTACCATCTGTATGCCGATGACACCCAGCTGTATCTTTCCGCCCCTGACCTTTCTCCAAGGCTTGAACAGCAAGTCTCGTCTTGCCTCACAGCTGTCTCGCAGTGGATGCTCCATCGGCGTTTGAAGCTCAACATGTCCAAGACAGAGCTTCTTGTCTTTCCTCCTAAGTCCGCCCTTCAACACTCCTTTTCTGTCTCTGTGGACACCATTTCTATTCAACCAGTCCAGCAAGCCCGCAGTCTTGGTTTTATCTTTGACTCTTCTCTGTCGTGTATCCCTCAGATCCAGGCCACAGCCAAGGCTTGTAGATTCTTTTTGTACAATATTGCCAAAATCCGACCATATCTCTCTGCCTCTACTGCCAAGATCCTGGTCCATGCCCTAGTGGTCTCACGACTTGATTACTGTAATGTCCTCCTGGCTGGGCTTCCTCTTTCTCACCTCTGTCCTTTAATTTCTGTCCAGCATTCAGCTGCACGCATTATCACATCCGCCCACCACTGTGACCATATCTCTCCTGTGTTGGCATCCCTTCACTGGCTCCCCCTCCCTTTCCTCATTCAGTATAAGCTCCTGCTGTCGACGTTTAAAGCCCTCCATGGGCTGGCCCCTCCTTACTTATCAGACCTTCTTTCTCCTCACCTTCCCACTCGGGCCCTCCGTTCTAGTAGTCAAGGTCTGCTGTCCCAGCCCAGGATTTCCTCTGCCCCATCTCGGATTCGCCCCTTTTCACTCGCTGCCCCTCACTCCTGGAACCTTCTTCCCCCGTGAGCAAGAGCCATCAATTCTTTAACCAGCTTCAAAACGGAGTTGAAGACCATCCTGTTCAGGGCAGCGTTCCCAGGCATTGCATAATTGTCACTTGCTATTTGATGTTCTTTTGTTGCCTGTTTTATTCAATCATTTCCTGTATTGCTATGTATTTTATATGTATTATCCTACTGGAGAGGCCCCTTCCCCACCACCACTCCCTTTGTGTCGTGTCTTTTTAGATTGTAAGCCTGAGGGCAGGGAACCGTCCAATTATAAAGATTGTATGTACAGCGCTGTGTAAATTTACAGTGCTTTATAAATAAAGGTTAATAATAATAATAATAATAATAATAATAATAATAATAATTGCCCTTGGAAGGGCAGGTGTCTTGCATACAGTATCGTCTCCAGATCATACTGCCAGAAAAGTCTCTGCCGTAGATTTTAAACACCAAACCACAGTCTCCAAGAGATAAAGATCTAATCTTTGGATATGATTGTTAGGTGCGGATCCCCATTAATCATTTATTTGACCCAATACATTTTACTCTCCATCGCAGAAGTCGCTTGCGTATGTTTTTTGTGGGGTTTGGGGCTCTCTTGCCATATTCTAGAAGAGTTTATCCTGATGTTTGCCAGATCTGTGGCTGGCATCTTCAGAGAACGCTGGCATGGAACAGTAGTGGGGTACATTCTCTAGAAAAAAAAGGAAAGACAGAAAGACAGAAAGGACGAAGGAAAGGAACAGAGGGGTGGGAAAAGGAAGGACGGACGGAGAAAAAGGAAAGAAAAGAAATAATGTCTTTATTTATAGTTGCATTCTCTGAAGATGCCAAGCCACCGATGCTGCGCAACGTGGAATAAAAATCTTTAGCAACATGCCACATAGACCGAAAAGACCCACAAAAAAACTATGGATGCCGGCATGACAGCCTTCGACTTCCCTGGGTCTTATTCTCCTATAACCAGGAAAAACTGGGTACGGAAAGCGGAGGATGATTCCAAAGTTATCCCAAAAGCCCTTTATCATAATGAAAACAGCCATGAAGTTGCGGAAGAGACCCAAGGGCCACGCAAAGGATCCCACAATTCCTGACCACCATGGTGATTAAAATGGTTGAAGGTCTGGAAACCATGCCCTATGAGGATAGACTTAGGTAAGCTGGGGATGTTTTAGCCTGCGGCGAGAAGGTAAGAGGTGATCTATAGCCCTGTTTAAATATTTGAAGGGTTGTATATTGCGGAGGGAGCAAACGCTGTTTTCTGCTGCTCCAGAGAACCGGACCCAATGGCGCAATGATGCAAGGCTCAGGAAAAGAGAATTTCAGCTGAAACATTAGGAGAACGTCCTGACCGTAAGGGTTGTGTTCCATTCACCCCTGGAAATTGTTGCTTGGCCGAATGGTGGAGTGTTCTTCTTAAACAGAGCTTGATTGGCATCTGTCAGGATGCTTGATTGAGAGTTCCCTTGCATGCAGAATGGGGTTGGACTGGATGGCCCTTCTTGGGGTCTCTTTCAACTCCCGGATTCTATGATTCTAGTTGGAAAGAGAGCATACAGCTGGCTACCATGTGCTCTTTCATGCGTTTTCACAGGAATGGACCACTAGATGGACTCTGGCTTCAGCCACAATTTTTAACACCCCTTTTTAAGGTGGGGCAGCCTTAGGATTTCTCTCCTCCACATCTTTGGGTTCAATGTAAAGAGAGGTAGAAACAACAGGAGCTCTTGGTGGTTAGCTCTTAATTTCATGTGTTCATCTGGAACTCATGTATTTGAATTAAGAACTACCAAAGCTTCAGAGCCCGGGGATTCAGTTTAACCAAATCAATTGGATGCACTTTCCAAAAGCATCACCAAATTACTACGACCTGTAGTGGATACATTGAACTACCACACCTTCACCCGAGAGAGTGCCTACAGCGCCAACCGCCAAGGGATCCCAATAATTTAGGGGAGAGAGTGTTGTGCACTTCTTCAGTCTCACACACTCTTTTCTTCCTCATCTGATGTCTCTTCCTCCACAACCTCTTAAAACGCTCTGTTTTCCAAACCTCTTCGGCCAAAGCTCAGCGCCTAAGATGCAGCTCTATAGGAACGCTACTGGCTGCTTCTTCTTCTCCCAGTCAAGTCCAAAAATTTCTAGATGGTGTGTTGCGCTGGTGAATTTTATGGTAGGTGTGGATGGAGCGTATGGACATGTTAGGTCCTCGGCCCGAGACAGACGGGCAAGAGTGGCATGGCTGGCGCCAATTCCTGGGTTCGGTGAGCGCACGCACCGCACGCTCTGGAACCTTAGAATGTTCCGCTTGCCACCATCATGCCCGCCTGTCTTCCCACATGGGGGACGTATCGTGATGTAAGAGACATGCAATTGTTTAGATGTCTCTGGCGGCGTCGCTTACGTCCCCAATTGGTGCACTATGTGACTTGCGCAGGTGCCTTAAAAGGACACCGTGTTACGATTTCTCTTTTAATGCAGAGGGACGGCTGCGCGGTTGGCTGCTGCGCAGGGGAATCCTCCAGACGAAAAAACCAGATGCCTCCAGTCCCACCATTCAGGTTGGTATTGTACCGCGCCATCCCCAGGGACGTAGCAGGATTTTGGAAGGAGGGGGTCCCGACTACGTGCCACATTTATAATGGGCGCTTGGTTGCGGCGGGCGTGGCAGCATGCCCATCCTTTTATCTAACGAAGGGGGGGGGTCCGGGACCCCAAGAACCCCCCCTTGCTACGTCCCTGCGCCATCCACTCCATTTGTTTTCCCCATTGGACAAACTTTTATGGCTCTGTGTCCCTTGTCTTCTCCACGGATTCAACGCACTTGAGATGTAGTGCTGGGAAGGAAAACGTGGACAGCCCCCAAACCCAAAAACATCCGCCATGTGATTTTGGACCCTGATTCAACTAGACACCTGCAAAAGGTTGTTGGGAAATTGTGGGATGGGTTTGAAAAGATACAGCCCCAGAGCTCTCCTTTGACGCTAGCTTGATCAAATTGAGTCCGACGGACTTTTGCCCTTATATGAGAATGCAAGGCCACGGACCACAGTCACTTGGAGTCTCTTCTACTTGGAAGGTCTTTACACAGAGGCTGGATGGCCATTGGTTGGGGATGCTTTCATCTTGGAGCGCCGCATGCAGAGGAGTCAGACTGGATGACCTTGAGCGGTTCTCTTCCAAACTCTATGATTTCTATGCTAGGAAAGGTAGCGAGCGAAGAACGAGAAAAGACTACATACCAGTTGATGGGACTCCGTGAGGGGAAACTGGGGCCTGGGTTTGCTGAAACTACGTGAGAAGTAGAAGATAGGGCAGAGTTGAAGTGATGCGAACCTATGGCACGGATGTAGAGGTGGCACTCATAGTCCTCTCTTTGGGTTGACTCAGCTTCTATCCTTTCGTAGGTTGGGTAAAGTAGTACAGCTTGTTGGGGGCAACTGGGCTTACAGATTGCCAATCTGCTTCGGGCCCAGTGGTCCCCAAACACTGTGCCCTGAAGGGACTTTGGACTTCAGCTCCAAGAAGCCTCAGCCATGTTGGCTAATAGTCGGGACTTCTGGGGAGTTTATTTGGTATTTCAAGGTATATCTCATGTTCGAGGAAATATGAAATAAGATTTATATAGCTCCGAAATAAGGGGGGTCGGTAACCCCATAAGTGGTAAAGAGAAGATAGTGGAAAGAAACGAAGAAAATCTTCCCCCAAAGAGTATAAATCCCACATAAGCGAACCTTGATTTAGCTCCCTTGAGATGACAGTGAGGAGGGAGGGCCTCTTACCTTCAGCCTCTGAGACCGTGGTGACAGTGAGGAGGGATGGGCCTCTTCTTTCAGACTTGAGGCGCCGAGGTGAAGTTGAGGAGGGAGGGGCCTCTTTCCTTCAGGCCTCTGAGGCCGATGGCCGAGGTGGAGGTGACAGTTGAGAGGGAGGGGCCTCTCCTTCAGCCTCTGAGGCCGAGTGACAGTTGAGGCGGGAGAGGGGCCTCTTCCTTCAGGAGTCCTGATGTTGCTGGGTCTGCCTGATCTCTCTAGGTTGCCAGGCCAGGCCTCGTTCTCCCCCTCAAGATGGCGGTCGGGGGGAGGCTCTTAGTCTCGCCAGGCCAGGGCCTCCTCTCTCCCTCTCAGATGGTGGTCGGAAGGAGGGCTCTTAGTCTTCAGGCCAGGCCTCTCTCCCCCTCCATCCAAAGCTCCCCATTGACAGATGACCATCCAGCCTTGTTTAAAGACCTCCAGGCTGGCCCATTGGATGACAGCTAGTTGTGTCCTTTTTGTCTAGGACCATAGTAGTACGTCCTCTACTAAGAACAGTGGAAAAGGCCTTGTATGTTGTCCAGCCTAATTCTCAAACACCAAAAAACCCCAGACGCAGAGCGATCTTTGTGACACCTTGAGACTGAAGAAAAGGTATGGGATGCAGAAGACCTCCTTCTGCATCCTCAGACCTTTTCTTCAGTCTCCAAAGGGCTGCAAGATCTCTATACATACGATTTTACAGACTAACATGGCTTATTTTTCAAAAAATCCAGTTAGCCCATCTAGAAGACCTGGATGACCGTCTCTATGTGAATTCCAACCGATGTGTAAATCTTGGGTGTCTGCAAAGTGACAATTAGTGTGTACTTCCCGCATCAGGATAAGCCTCTCTATAGCACGCTGAGCGTTTCCATCTCCAGGCATAAGAATACTTACATTCTCTCCAAGATGAAAAGAGCAGTTTCCAATTTCTCTCTTATTTTCTTTGTGGATTCTTAGAAACTCGAAGATCTATTCCTAGATCCTGTTACTAAGGCCTGCTCCAGACTGCCCAATTAACGCTGTTGGGGTCTCTTGGGAGGTATTGCTGTTTAACTGATGCCTGCAACCCTAAGAATCCTGAAGCTGCACCAAAGCTGTGCTTAGGGAATGGACGTGGGATTGGCACGATTTCCGGACTCTTAGGACCCATGCTTCATTTAATAGCATCCCCTCCAAAGAGACCCCAAGCAGCTTTCTTTTGGGCAGTCTGTTACCGGCCTAATATTTCTTTCTAGAACAAAAAACAAACCAAAGCAATCCAGATCCCCTGCCCTCCAGCATTTCCCGATGCTTACATCAGACAAAAGGACTTTCCTTCCGGGAATGAAAATCTTTATTGTCTAAGGCCTCCCTGTCGATTGTCGGGCTGCGATGCATATTGCACCCCATTCTTCTCCCCTGGAACAGAGACTGGCGCACATCTTTCCAAAATGACTTACCTCGCCGAATTCCAATTTGCCTTTGGGTTACATCCATATTTTCTGCTGGATTTTTTGCTGCGGCTGCTGCTAGGTGGGTGCATCCCCGGTAGCCATCCGCTAGGGACTGCCGATTTCCCACGCGGCCAGCTTTCTTGTTCTAGCCGGATCTACCCAGGATTTGTCCTGGCTATTTGGCCTGTTCTAGCCGAGTTTATTCTTGACGTTTCGCAGCATCTGTGGTGGCCCATCTTTCAGCGAATGCACATTCTAGGCGTGCCAGTAGGACTGCAAGTGAACCTGAGTCAACAGTGGGACGCGGCAGCTAAAAAGGGCCACTGCTATTTGAGGTTGCATCACTAACAAGATAGGTCTAGATCAAGGGACGTAAAGTCCCTTCTATTTGTTTGGTCCGGCCCCAGCTGGAAATCTGTGTCCAGTTCTGGGCACCACCTTTTTTCCCAAAAAAGGAGTGAGAAAGATGATGCAACTAAAATGGTTGACGGGTCTGGAAACCTTGCTTTATGAGGGAACGACTTGGGATCTAGGGATGTTTAGCCTGGAGAAGCGATGGTAAGAGGTGATATGATTAGCCCTGTTTAAATACTCGAAGGATGTCCTATTCGGAGGGAACAGCTTGTTTTCTGCTGCTCCAGAGACTAGCATGTAGCAATGAATGCAAGCTTCAACGAAAGCGATTCCACCTCAAATTAGGAGGAACGTCCTTGAGTACGGCTGTTCAACAGTGGAACACACTCCCTCACTGGAGAGTAGTGGAGTCTCGTCCTTGGAGGTCCTTTTTAAAAACAGAGGCTGGTGGCCACTCTTCAGGGATGCTTGCTTTGCTTGTGATTTCCTCTGGCAGAATGGGGTTGGAAAGGGTGGCCCTTGCTGTCTCTTCCAACTCTACGGATTCTATGATCGTAGGTCAGAATGCACAGGGAAAAGGCCATTGACATCCATAAACATCTGGGACAATTCAACCCCATGGAACAAAGTTTGGCTACAGTATGAAGAATAGCAAAATGAGGGATCTGAGCAAATGGAAATGGGAAACACTTAGAGTCATGGGCTTTTTCCAGCAGGATAATGAACCACCAAGTAAGCAGACCACCGTCCTCTTTGGCCTATCCTCCATCCTGGAGCCCTGGCCCACAGATTACATGGACTCATTCCTGCCTATCTAGGGTCCCAAAAGGTGCGTGCATGTGTGTGTGGTGTGTGTGTGTGTGTGTTTTCTATATATATATATATATATATATCCATCTGTCCTTCATGCCAACGTTCTCTGAATATGCTGGCCAAACGTCAGGAATAAACTCATTCTTGGCTGTGGCCACTCAGAGCCCGAAAACCACAACAAGCTATTTGCATTCCCATTTACAAGAGGAGTATGCAACCTTGTAGGAGGGACACTGACTCTGTGTAGATGGTGGCTGGCTCTATTGTGATGTGTAGCATTCTAGTACAGGAGGTTCTCTGGGTGCAGTCGCGGTTTTCTTACCTAGATTTTGTTTTGGTTCAACAGAGGTTCTGCACTGTTCATTCAGGCCGTTGGGATATGCAAAAAGGAGGAATCTCCGGTGAGAAGGATTTCCACTCTTTTTTAAAAACATACTTATTAAGTTTTATGAATTTTAAACATACAAAGATGAAACATTTAACAACTGTTCTTGCAAAAGAACAACAACGCTGATCCTTGTACATAACATTGCTTGATTCCTTGGTTGTAAATGATACCCTACACATTATTTCAAGGATGCTTTGGTTTTTCCCATTTATTGTCTGCAAAGTATTTCTTTTCTCTCCATTACAGGGAGAGGCGTGGGTATCAAATAAATTCATTAAGGTGCCCTGCAGAGAATTTGAGGAACAGTTCCCCTAGTCTTCGTCCACTGTTCTGCTTCTTCCATGCCTCCTCCACTTCCAGCTCAGAAGGGCTTGGCCAGAAGTGCAGGGAGCTGGTTTGCCTACATTCTCTGAAGGCAAACTGCATGGTAGGAGGATAAGGACATTTGCACTGAGACTGGAGCTGGCACTGGAAAGAAGGAAGTCCCTGGGCAGTGCTCCAGTCTGGGGCAGCTGTGGGGCCGAGACCCATCTGCCTCTGGTTCCCCCACCGGCCTGCCCATGGGTGTTTCCTCTTCCTGCCCCCTGGACCTTGGCACCAGGGACCTGCGTTGGGAATTTGAGCAGGGGAAGGGCTGGGTACCCTGCTGATTGTTACAGGGAGACGTACAGCGACGGGGTGCCTCACCCACCAACCTCTAACTGAAAGTGTGGCAAAGATGGGGAAAGGGGCCTTCTTCTCACAAGACCCAAAAGGTCTAATTATGGAGCTGCTGCTATTCTGCTGATTCCCTCTACCCTTAGTAGAACTTCGGGGCAAGGTGACCCCCGAGTCACTCCGGTGTCTCCAAGGACGAGCTGGGGGTAGGGCTACTGCGGGTGGAGATTCGGAATCCTGCACCTGAAAACCAAAAGAGGAAAACAGAGGAGGAAGAGACGTTTTTTGACTTGGGATCTTCCCTTTGGAAATGAAAGCCAAGTCTCCCCAGAGAGAGACAGAGGAACCAGAAGCACGTGTCCAGATCCAGAGGCCCAGCAAGCCGCTGTGAACTCTCTTGCCCAGATTTCGCTTGTGCTTGTGTTTGCCTGTGTGTGTGTGTGAACTTCCTATCTCGACCAGATGGAGCCTCTTCATAAGTTCTGTTCGTGTTCATTGCTTCGTGCAGGGAAGAGAGAGCAACGGGAGAGGGGTCAGAGAAAACCGCAGTAGAGATTTACCCAGTGCTATTCGACATCTGCTATAAACGTTGGATGGACAGATTGGGGGGCACCTTATCAGATTTGCAAATGCGCCAATTAGAATAGCTAATACCCAGAGGACAGGATTCCGAATTCAAAAGACCCGAATAGACCAGAAGCTTGGCCACAGCTACCAAAAGAACTTCACACAGGGAGAAATGTAAGGTATTGCACTTGGGTGAAATATTAAATGACAGATATAGGATGGGGGCATTGGTGAATGAGATTTATACTGTGAAAGGATTCTAGGAATCCAGTAGACCACAAGCGAAACAGAAGTCAACAGTGCGTGGTTGCAGCTACAAAGGTTCAATGCGATTTTAGTCTGCATCAATAGAAGTATGTGTCTAGCATCACGGGAAGGAATAGTGCACCCATTCTGCTTGGTCAGGCCCCACTTGGGAATACATATTGTGTCCGTTCGGGGCACCACCAATTCAAAAAGGATGTTGAGAAATTGGAACACGTCAACGGGGGTGGGTGACTAAAAATTGGTGAAGGTATCTGGAAACCATTTCTATGCTTGAACAACTTAGGGCGCTGGGGAGTTGCCTGGGAAGAGAAGGTTAAGAGGTTGATATGATAGCCCTGGTTTAAATACTTGCACGGGATGCCCTATTGAGGGGGGGGCGGAGCACGGCTTTTTTGCTGCCTCAGGACAGGACCTGGACAAATGGATGCAAGTCCAGGGAAAGAGGATTCCAGCTCAAACATTAGGAGGGAACTTCCTGACCACGTACGGGCTGTTCAACCGTGGAACACACACTGCTTTGGAGTGTACTGGAAGTCTCCTTCCCGGAGACTTTAAAAGAGGTCTGGATGGCTTCTGTCAGGAGATGGCTTCGATTGAGAGTTTTGGCATGTCAGAAGGGGGTTTGGACTGGATGGACCTTCTTGGGTCTCTTCCAATCTATGAGTCTATGGATCATTTCCTTCTAGCCCCATTAGCGGGCTGCAAAGTCTGCAGCTGATTTCTTTCCCCTTGCCCTTTCCTTAACAATCTTACCCTTGATTCATATAGGTCCTGTAGTCCTTTGGTCAGTTCTCCATGTGGTCGCCGGGTGCCTCAGCAGCGATGTTTCATACATATAGATGGGTCCGACCCATGTCCTCATCTCCTCCATATCACTGCCGTACCCAATTATGGCGCCCACTCTGTCGAGTTGCCTTAAACTGAGGAAAGAATGAGACGCAAGACTCAGTAAGCGGCCAACTCTTGTAGACAGTAAGGAAAGAGGCGGGTTGCCTGCCCCTTTGCTAAACTTCCAAAAGGACAAGGTGCAGAGGAAGACCCTTCCTCGGCTCTGTTCCATAGAACGCCTACGAGTTCTCTTTGCTCTCTTCCTCGCTCCATACGATTTGCGGCACAAGAATTTCATGCCTCCCTCACGTTTGCAGTTGGGCGAGCTGACGACGTAACACATAAACTCTTCCCAGGCACGCCAAGACCGAAAGGGAAGAAGTGTGGCTTGCGTCGTTGTCGGACCTTCTTCCCCCAAGAGCAAAAAATAGGGAGGCATGGGAGAATCCGCTGACCTTTCCGTCGAACTCAAACACATGCTCAACGAACAGGTCAAAATGCTCCAACGCAACAGCCTTCTGCAACTTCTTCCTTCTTCTTCAAGGTCAAATCAGAGACGCTGACAGGAATGGAATGGAATACTCCTTGGTCTGTCAGGAGGAAAAAAGAGGTGGGAGAAACGTTAGAGAACTGCAATTTTTTATGTGTGGCAAGCTTGCCAAGGGTCAGCAAGGTTCTCTTTGCGAATGACCCTTTGGCAAGGCTTGCCACATATTTGCTTCCCAGACAGAGTGCGTGTCAGATTCAGTCTCTTCCCGAAAAAACGGTGTAATCCTTTTGGGATCTGGCCGTGCATTTCTAGGACATCCTGGGGACGCTGAGTTGCCTCCTTCGAGGGCCGGTGTGTTTCTTTTGGGGATGCTGGCGTGATATTCTTGGCAATCCTGGGGGACGTGAGTGCCTTTCCTTCGAGGGGCAGGTGTGGTTCTTCTTTTTGCGTGATGCTGGCGCTGATATTTCTTGGACTCCTGGGGACGCTAGTTGCCCTTCAAGGGGCAGGTCGTGGTCTTCTTTGGGGCTGCTGGCGCTGACTTCTGGAATCCTGGGGGACGCTGAGTTGAGTTGCTCCTTCGAGGGGGGCCGGTGTGCTTCTTTTGGGATGCTTGGCGATGATATTCTTGGGCATCCTGGGGACGCTTGGTTGCCTCCTTCGAGGGCAGGTGTGGTCTCTTTTTGAGGCTGCTGGCGCTGATCTTTCTTGGACATCCTGGGGACGCTTAAGTTGCTCTTCGAGGGGCAGGTGGGTTTCTTTTGGATGGTGGCGCTGGAATTCCGGACATCCTGGGGACTTCTGAGTTGCTCCTTCGAGGGACAAGGTGGTCCTCGTTTGGGGATGCTGCGCCGACCTCTCCAAGGACATCCTGGGGACGCTGGGTTCCTCCTTCGAAGCAGGTGGTTGCCTTTTAGCCTGGGAAAGGAAACTGCAGGGACATTACCAAAATAGAAGCCAAAGCGCACCAACAGCAATGAAAATTCATGTCTTCTTAGCCAGCTCTCAGCGGAGGATTTGTTTGGAATTCCTCATGGTCAGGAGGTGAAAACGTAGGGCATGGGAAAAGGAGGACGCCTGGGCTATCACCCCAAGAGGGCAGACAGAGTCCTTCACTGCACTGACCACGAACGTGGTCCCCCTTTCTCAGGCACTATGGGGCACGAGGGGGGAAAAGATGACCCATTCTGTGGATTACATGATCAGCTGATGTGATGAGATTCCTTTACCACCAAAGACACCGGCTTCGGCCCCAGGCTGAGTTTAGGGGAAATTATGGCTAACAAGTATCCTCCGTGGTTCTGGAAATGACAAGCTGTGGCAGGGAATAAGGATATTATATTCTTATATCATCATTATTCTTTATTACAGTGGCCTTGATCTGTAGGGTTGTTCAGGCCCCCACTGGACCCCCAAATCTATGGAATCCTTGTAGGTCATGTCTACAATGGGGCATCTTACTATTATTATTGTTTATTACAATGGGCCCTTTGATATCTGCTAGGGTTTGGTTCTACGACCCCAATGGGCACCAAAATCATGGATGCTCCAGTCCCAGACATAAGTGGGGCATTCTTGAGCTACACTTACGATGATGCTACCGTTGAGCATTGGGACAAGGGAGTATGGAGTCTAAAAACAGGGGCATAGAAAAGGGTAGCGGTTATTCTCAAAGAAAAGGGTATTATTATATCTTATATTATTATTTATTTCTTATACAGTGGGCATTGATATTGATAGGGTTGGTTCAAACCAAGGCCCTCAAGTTTACTTTAGTTTGGGTCAGACTAGATGCATTCAGGTTGATTTTCATAATGACGGACATTTATACAGTTCAAGCCCAAAGAAGGAATGCATGGGGAAGGAAGATGCGCGGACAGAAGGAAGGAAGGAAGAAAGGACGGAGGAAAGAGGAAAGGAAGGAGAGGGGAGAGAAGAAGGAAGATGGAAGGAAGGACGGGGAAAGTGCGGGTTTTTTGGGCTCTGTGGCCATGTTCTCGAAGAGTTATTCCTGATGTTTCCACCAGCATCAGTGTGGGGTGGCATCTTCGGAACGCTGGCCAGGAAGAGAGTTTGGTACATTCTCACGAAGAAGGAGAAAGAAGAACGAAAGAGGCAAGGACAGAGCGGGTGGAAAGGAAGAAGAAAGGAAGGAAAGGCGGAAAGGACAGGGAAGAAGACGAATGTATTTTATTTATTAGTTGCCTTCTCTGAAGATGCCAGCCACAGACCAGATGCTGGCGCACCGTCAGAATAACTCTTTTCGAAACCTGGCCACATTAGACGAAAAAGATCCCACAAAAAACTATGGATGCCAGCCATGAAAGCCTTCGGACTTCCCTGGGTATTCTTACTCTACTAACCGGAAAACTGGGGTACGGAAGGTACGGAAACAGCGGAAGGGCTGTTCCAAAGTTATCCCAAGGCTATTACTAATGGAAAACAGCCATGAAGTTGGGAAGAGACCCCATAAAGGGCCACGGGCAACGGATCCCACATACTGACACCATGTGATGGGATGGAGTCTTCGTTTGCCACACATTGTGTATTGTTTAAAGCATTTTATGTCTTTGCTCATGTATCTTTTCTCTCTTTTATGAATTTCTTTATGTAACTTTGTAAACCGCCTTGATCCTTTGGAAAGGCAAGTATATAAATACCCTTTGTTGTTGTTTGTTGTTGGTGTGTATGTCGCTACACACCGGGTTCCACCTCAAGAGGACCTTGCCTCATTACACCCCTTCAACACACCCCTTTTGCTAAAAACTGGTGAGATTCTCTTGTGTAGCTATCTAGTTTTGACTTGTTCTGTTAGGATTGACAGAAAGCATTCCTATCTATCTTCGATCTATTATCTCTCTCTCTTTTATCTATCTATCTAAATGTCATTAGATATCGGAATGAGGGACACCTGGCTGAATGAAACTACGTGTGAAAGAGATCTGGAGTCCTAGTCGACCCAGTTACATGAGCTAAACAGTGTGATGCGGCAGCCACAAGGCCAATGCTGATTTCTAGGCTGCATCAATAGCAGTATAGGTCTAGATCACGACGCAATTAGTGCCCACTCTATCTGCTGGTCAGGCCCCACTGGAATACTGTGTCAGTTCTGGGCACCCCATTCAAAAAGGACATTGAGAAACTGGAGCCTGGGTCAAATGGGATGCACTAAACTGGTGAAGGGTCTGGAAACCTTGCCCTCCTTTGGACACGCTGTTTGTGCGTCTTCGGCTGTGCCCATAAAGTTATAACTGTTTTGGGTTGTTGGCTATGCCATACTTTGCTCCTTGGTCAACAAAGAGGGCATCCCGGTGTTTTCTTTGTAGTGGTTGAGATGGGACTGACTAAACTTCTGGAGCCCAGGGTTTGATTCTCTGGTGAGCATTAAACACCCAGTGGGTGACCATGGACAAGGTCACACTGTCTCAGCCTCAGGCGAGGCATGGGAAATCTGCCAAGAAAACCCTATGACCGGTTTGGCTTTTGTTGTTGTGTTGTTGCATGCCTTCAAGTCATTCTTGTTATGGCCACCCTAAGGCCACCTTCATGGCAAGATTTAGATTTGCCATATGTTGGCATAGGTCAAAAATGCTTGTTTTTGCCATTATTTTATTGGACTTCTATTGAAATTTTTTAATAGATGTCTACCAATGGACTAATAACTACACATCCAAACCGCAGGCAGAAGGGTGAGGGGAAGAAGGAACCGATCCAAGTTGAGACCCTTGACTGCCTTGGCTCAGCACTAGGGGAATCCTGGGAACTGTAGTTTATTGTGGCACCAGCGAAGAGACAGTGGGGGCGCAGCGGCTCACGGAAAAGGACCGTTCCCAGAATGCCAGAGCCCGGGCCGCCGAGCAGTGCAAGCGCGGGGCAAGGGGATGTAGTTCTGAGAGGAAGAAGACAGAGGAAAGGTGGAGAATAGAAGAGGATGGATAGATGAGATTATATTATAACTATAATATAATATCATACTTTATATTTCTAGCTGATCTATATAATATACAAGATATAATATAATATAATCATATTACTATTAATATTATTAGATGATAATAGACGTAGGGTTCTACTAATAACAACAACAAAACGAGAGGATGAGGAAGAAGGCAGATCGAAAAGGGAAGGAAACTTGTGGGTGAATTCAAAAGGAAAATGTGAAGTGAATAATAAGAAGAGGCCGGTAAGCAGAATAATACTAAGTACTATCAGATAAGGCATTTCTGATGCCGAAGGCATACGAAAAAAAGGGGGGGAAAAAATTACTTAAAAGAAAATGAATTATCAGGACATTATTATTCTTATTTTGCATAAGAAGAAAAGTGGTACAACAAAATTGTTTTTTAATTAAATCTGAAATTAATAAATTAATTAATTTATAAGGCATTTACAAAGAAAGAAAAGGGAGGAAAGGACAATTTTGTTTTTTTTAATTAAAAGGAAAACTGACTCATTAATTATTATTATTATTTAAGGTTTTATTAGAAGAAACTGGAGAAAAATGTTTTTAATAAAAGAAATGAATTAATATCATATTAGTACTATAATAAGGCATAAGACGAAAAGGGGGAAGAAAAAGTGTTGTAGCAATGTAACGGAAAATGTAATTAAGAATAATAAGAATAATTTAATAATACTCATTTTTCTTGAATTAACACATTATTTGGTTTTATAATCATTTTCTTCTTCTTATAACTTATTTCTCTTATTTTTATTATTATTATAATATTATCCTAATAAGACATAAGAAGAAAAGGCGAGGACAGAATCAACAATTCAAAATGAAACTGAATAGACTAGAAACTGGGCCAAAGCTCAAAGCTACAAATAAATTCAACCCGGAGAGAGACTGTAAGGGAACAAAAATGAAATGCACACATTATAGGATGGGCTTACATGTGAAATGGATCTAGTGGTCAAGATTCGACCATAAGTTGAACATGAATCACTAGTTGATTCGGCAGCTAACCAAGCCAATGCGATTTCTAGGTTTTGCATCACTCTAAAAGTATGTGCTAGATGAAGGGAAGTAACAGTAGTAACAGTGAGTAACAGTGCCACTATATTTGCTTTGTCAGGCCCCATCTGGAATATTTTGTTCAATTCTGGGCCAACAATTCAAAAGGACATTGAGAAAAACTGGAGTGTGTACAAAGGAGGTTGACCTAAAATGGTTTTGTTTGAAGGGTCTGGAAACCATTGAATCCCTATGAGGAAAGGATTCAGAGAGACGGGCTGTGCGATGTTTAGCATGGAGAAGAGAGGTACGCGTTGATACGATAGCCCTGTTTAATATGTGAACATTTGAAAGGGGGTGTCATTATTTGATGGAAGGAGCAAACTTGTACTGCTGCTCCAGAGACTACTAGATGGAGATGGAGTGAGCTTTTTTCCTGCTGACTCAGAGATAACAGATTGAGTGGAGTGAGATTTCTTTCCTGCTGCTCCAGAGACTAATAGATGGAAGATGCGTAGTGATTCCTTTTTCCTGCTTGCTCCAGGACTATAGATTGGAGATGGAGTGAGCTTTTCTGCTGCTCCAGAGGCTAATAGTGAGATGAGTGATCCTTTTTCCTGCTGCTCCAGAGACCACTAGATGGAGCTGGAGTGAGCTTTTTTTCCTTGCGTCCCGAGAATAGGACACTGGCCCTTGGATTCAAAGTGAGGGAAAGAGATTCCAGCTCCCACATTGGGAGGACCATCCTACGGGCTCTTCTCAAAGAGTGGTGGAGCCTCCCTCCTGAGAGGCCTTTACGCATAGACTGGATGGGCCATCTGTCATGGGGATGCTTTGACTGAGAGTTCCCTGCATGGCAGAAGGGGTCCTTGAGGTCTCTTTCCACCTCATTATGCTTCTCGAAGGAAAATAAACGTGGGCGTGTATGGGGGCCCAAAACACGCACCCAACCCCGCCTATAGGGATATCAACTCTAAGCCCCACTGCAGAGAGGGACGCGTTGTAGGGGCCTGACACGGTCTTGGCATCCAGACGTGCCTTTCCCCCTCCTCTCCTTACCTGTTTTGGAGGCGAGGAACGCCGCTTGCTGGCCCATAGCTTGAAACCCCTGGCTCCTCTCCTGGCCACACTGGCCACTTCAGGCGGTTTTTTCCAGGATGTGCAGCTCCCTCGTTCCTCCTTCTCATTGGGAGCTCATCCGAGTCGATCCGGGGACAGAGCGGTGTTTGTTTGTTTGTTTGTGGATCTGATAAATCCTTCTTTTTTGAGGACTTTTCTTTTTTGTGAGAAGGAAGGAAGGAAGAGAGTGAAGAGCTAGTTCTTGGAGAAGAGAAGAAGATGCAAAGCAAGGAAGAAAAGAAGGAAGGACGGAAAGCTAGAAGAGAGAGAGAGAGTTGGATCCTGCTGCAAAGGCAGCAGAGAAGAGGAAACGCTCCCACAATGAGACAACACAACTTATTTATTTATTTATGGTATTATTTATTTATTTATTTAGGTCTACTTGCCACTCAAAAGCCCAGGCTGCCACTGCGCATGCGCGGAGAGAGGAGCATCCTGGGAGATGTAGTCCAAGGTTGTGAGGGAAAGGAAAACAAACAAAACCAGAGTTTTCACAGAGTTCCCTTGAAGAAGTGCTCCCCAAACTGGGGCTCTTTAAGAGTTCTGGACTTCAGCCACCAGAGCCCAGGCCATAGGCCAACAGGGCTGAGGTTCTGGGAGATGAAGTCCAAAATCACCTCAAGGGGCCCCGAGTATGGGGGCCACTGAGAGTCAGGCCAAAAATGATGGTTTCCCATCCCAGACATGACTAAATTAAAACTTCCATCTGTGAGACACATAATATGGCCTAGGCCTCAGAATCCACCGGGGCAGTGGTCCCAAACTGTTCCCTTAACAAGATTTTGGACTTCAGCTCCAGAGCCCAGGCCTAGGCCAATTATGCTAAGGCTTATCGAGATGTAGTCCAAAAGCACTCAAGGGCCTGTATGGGGCCACTGCGAATGCAGGTCCAAAATATGTTGTTCATCCCCGATATATGACTAATAAAATGTCATATGTGAGAACATAATTGCCTATGGACCTCAGAACCCACAGGGGCATTGGTCCCCAAATCTGCTTGCCTGAAGAGATTTTGGACTTAAGTCCCAGAGCCTCAGCCCTGTTGGCTCATAGTCCCGGGGATTTGGGAGTTTATGGTATAGCTCATTGTCGCGAGCATATGACATAAGATCTATTATAGATACAAATCAGGGGGGTTAAACAACCATACGTGGTAAAAGAGAAGGTAGTGGACGGACACGAAATATTCCAAAGAGTATCAATCCCATTACAGCGAACCTTTATCGGCCATTTTCTATAAGGCTGGGACACCAGTTGACCTATGCCCTTGTATTTAATTTGGTTGAGGACCACCGGATTTTGGGATCCAAAGGCGCATCTGGAACAAAACAAGGTTCTGCTGTAGTTCACTGGCCTGGAGACTGGACTCATTAGATTAAGCTTAAAGAGTGGTCCTAGCCAGGGATGCCGTTGCATTTTTACAACCTGGAATAAAATCCAAGCAGTCGATTCACTTCCCTCAAACACCTGGGAGCCACAAGCCCCCTCTGGCATTTGCCTAAACACCCCCCCCCTCCTCTGCAGAAAAAGCAAAAAACCATTCGATCATAGTTACTAATTTAAGGTAATGTTACCCTTTTCGGCCACAATGAGCTATTAAAGAATTGGCTGTGGTCCTGTGCGATGGGTTGTGGGCACAATAACTCTGTGAATCCCAACCCAGATTGTGACCAGGAGCGCAGGACTAACCGACCACCTCCATCCCCTCTGTCCAGGAACTTTCCTCTCCTTGTGGGGCGGGGGTGTTGACTGATCTTTGGCTTTGCAACACAACGGCCCGAGGAAGTGCCGAGCTCAGAAGGGTGGAAATTCCCGGCAGGCCGGAGCGGCTGGAGTGCCCGGGCCAAAAAGTTTCCCCTTGTTCCTCTCCATGACTGCCCCCCACTTCATTGACCCTGGTATTTGCACAAAAGTGTTGTGTTTGTCCCCTTGGCCAAACTAAAGACTCAGGCAAAATTTCCCATATAATTCCTTTTGCTGAAACGGGCGACTCGGACATAGGCAGATCCTTCTTCTTAGAAACTCCAAACCCAGAATCTGTAGGGATGCTTGCGGTGTGAACCATAGGACTCATAGAAGTCGTAGAGTTGGAAGAGACCTAAGGGCCATCCTTCCAACCACATTCGCACAAGCCGGAATCTAATCAAAGCATCCCCATTGACAGATGCCGCCCATCAGACTCTGTTTAAAGACCTCAAAGAAGGATACTCCGCCATCTTCCACAAGGGAGCATCTCCCACTGTCAGATCGTATGGTCAGGCAGGTCTTCCTAATGTTGCGCTGGAATTTCTTTTCTGTCGCTTGCCACGGCGAGGTCTCCTCCCGCAGCGACGAGAGCCATGGAAGCCTAGCCGGCCATTTGCCTACCCTTTTGTCCGGGTTCTTAGTGGGACAATTATGGCCACCCTCATCCTTGTGGCCAAGGATCCTCCATCGGCCTCCTCCAGCAGTTGCCGAGCCTTCGTCTCACAGGTTGGTCTAGATGTATTTATCATTGTCTGTGGTGTGTCCTTCTGTCTAGGAAGAAGTCCAAAAATCTCCTCCATGTTTGTGAAGTCGAAGGCTTTCGTGGCCTGCATCCATTCGTGTATTTGTGGGGTTTGCGACTATATGTGGCCATGTTCATAAAGAGGTTTATTCCCTGGACGTTTCGCCGACATCTGTGGCTGTCATCTTTGGGGGGCAAATTTTTGTCCTACATTTTTCTATGTTTTGTCCCAGTTAGTGGTGTGGACATGATGGGACCCCTATCTAGGGCGGTTGCAATAGTTGCTGAAGGGGAGTGCAAGGAGAGGCCTGTGTGCATGATTTCTCCTGAATGTTTTTTAACGTCTTTTGCTAATGATCGCAGGCCAGTGCTGCTTTTAACAGCCTGCCTGGCACATGATGCGGAGAGATCTTCTTGGCGGCACCTTTGAGAACTCGCCCAACGAACGGACGTTGGCAGGTGCGCTTTTGTAGTACTCAGGTCTACTTCCAAATTGATCTGAGGACGTAGTCTTAAGTCAAAAAAGCTCATGATGCAAAGCTTTTCTTTCGGTGAGTCTCAAGGTGCCCACAAGAATCTCTTCTAATACAAATAGTATTAGTTAGTTCAATGGTGCTACAAGATCTCTATACTATTCTACAGACTAACACAAGCTCTTAGCTTTTGAATTCTGCCGGCATGAATATCAAGAAGATTTATCTGTGATGCCACATTAGCGATGGGCATTCATTAAACGACCCCACGTGCATTCGGATGGAACTTCCGCGGTTGTATCTTTTTTCCTGGGCTTCCTTAGGCTGTTATTGTTTGAGCAATGAACTTTGTTTCTCTGTCATTTGAGTCATGGTATGCAGTCTTTGGAGCCTTTTAGCGCTATTTCGCTAGCCCACCCGTTGAGGAGGGAATTGCTTTCACATAATCCGGAATGGCGAAGAACGGCAAATAACATGCATTCATGTTTATTAAGCGAAGGAGGAGATGTAATAAGACGCACAGGATGGGGAAGAGAGAGGCTGCTGAAATAAATCCAGTATTAGGAGCAGCGTGTCTTCAGTTAACACGGGCTATATAAAAATCACGGTTCCCAAAACATGAACTTAATATGGGCCTGGACAGACAGGCCAAAATAAAGATGCTTCGGGTCATTTGGAGTATATTGCTGTTTAACTGATGCATACTTCCTTCAGAGTCCGAAACGCAGTGCTAAAGCCAAAGGACTCGCGGGCGGCTTTGGCACAGCTTTGGCTCTTAAGATGCGGTGTCATTTAGGTGTTAATTTAAACAGCGCATACTCCGAAGTGACCTGAAGCACCTTTTATTTGGCCTGGTCCTGTTCGGACCCCAGGGTTAGACAGGAAACTAACTCTCTTCACAGGCAATCCGGGTGGCAGAAAACAACAAAATCAATGGATTGTTGTTGTTAGCTGCCCGAGTCGGTTCCGACTCATGGCAACCCTCGTATTGCACCCTCTCCACAGAATCCCTATTCTACAATGCAGTCTTGCCCAGATCCTTGAAGCCCTCTGCCCATAAACCTCTTGATCAATCCACTCATCTGGTTTGGGTCTACTCTCTGCTTCTATCTCTACATTTCCTAAACAATATTGTTTTTTTCTAGTGATCCGTTTGCCCTTCTCATCTGTGGCCAAACGTATGAATTCTCAGCTTTATGCAAGGTCCAGAACCCTGGTCTGCTCTTTTCTAGAACCCAATTTTGGGATCTTCTTGGCTGTCCAGGGATCCTCAGCACTCTTCCTCCAGACATTTCGAATGAGGTGATTTTCTTCCTTCACTGACCAGCCTTTGCATCCCTACATGGGGTGATGGGGAATTACATTGGCCTGGACGATTCTGACTTTAGTGCTCATCCATGTATGTCTTTGCTCTTCGGTATCTTTTCTGATTCTTTCATAGTGCCCTTCCCATTCCAAGTCTCTTCTTCTTTCTCGACCTGCTGTCTCCATTCTTGATCTTAGATTGGGGAATTCTGGACTATTTCAAGGTTTCGTTTTTGTCAGATTAAATTTGTGTATTTTTTCTGCGAGTCATTTTTTTGTTTTCTTGATGTTCAGCATCAGACTACCCTTTTGCACTTTCCATCTTATTAACCTTTCCAATTCTGAATATCTTCTGCTAATATCATTGATTTCCTCAACTCGGGCTGGATATTCATGGAATGGGGTGTTTATTAATATTGCTTCTTCTCGGGAACCAGGGTTGTGAATGTTTAGCATCTAGGAGAACTGGTGCAATGCAAAACCAAGTCAGTTTGTCACCAAACTAGGCCCCCATACAGCCAGGCCATAAAAGCTGCTTTACTTTGGAGGTCTTGCTGTTTAAATAAAGCATGTGTTCTAAGACCCGGAAGCCCACCAAAGCCACGATTCCGTTCCTAAGGAGTGGTGCGCAGAGCTTTGGTGCAGCTTCCAGACTCTTAGGAGCCTGCTCCTTGAAACAGCATTACCTCCAAAAGGAACCCGAAGCAAGCTTTATTTTTTGCCTGTCTGTATAGGGCCTATATTAATGAATCAAGAATACCAATGAATTGTTGGGAGAGGAATATCCGATTCTGTCTGGCTGGTCGAGGTGGCATCATGGTTCCTCGCATTGCTATTCTTTGCCTCCTCTGTCCCAAAACTGCCTTATAGTTGTATCAAAGTGCTTCAATGAAACGAAGGGGACAAGCACTTTGAATCATTAGCTGTCGGCGCTCCAATCCTGGATTTATTGTTTTTGACTTTGGAAAAGTGAAGCGGCTGCGGCCATAGGACTTTTTCAATGGAGGGGAACGTGTCACCTCCCAAAAGAGAAAGAAAGAGGGGGGGATACAAAAATGCATACATTACTTAGTGTTTTCACACTGCACAGATGAACACAGCGTCCATCGAAAGTGCGAATGCGAGTGAACTTGTTGCCTTTATAGTATGTACCCTTCTTGATTTTGATCAGCGTGTTTGTGATGCGAGGGAGGACAGGATTTCCTGGTTGGCAGCTACCACGACCTGCACTGGGAAGATTTATACTACTGCAAATGCGCATTGACTGCAAATTTGCAATGGAAAGCACTTATAAATTTGCTTTCCCCCCCGAATTCAGCTCTTCCTGGGGAGTTCCCGATTGCGTTTGGATTGCCTTCGTTTGGGCTGAGACGCCACCATCTGAAAATCTTTTGACGACAACTTAACTTGGATGACCCTGGGTTATCTTTGGTTAGCCTTAAATTTTACCCGTTGTGGACAAAAATTCCTGAAGTGCAAGGAGACTGGCCATGGCCGCATCGTGGGAAATTCCGGGAAAGCACTAGAGCTCTCTGCCTGAGCAACCTCAATGCATCTCCCCAAACAGACATCCCAGGATGCCACAGGCTTGTGAAACGTGCAGCTTAAAGTGGGAGTGGCACTGTACTTGAATGCCGTAGTCCTTATCCTAGTTATTGCTTGGGTTTGGTTCTTGGATCTCCCGCGGATCACAAAATGACGTGTAGACTGCTGGCTCTCCTCCCCCAGCTTGGCTGATCTATCCAAGCTTTGTAAGCAACTGGCATTATTGCCCAAAGGTTTTAGCCTATTCAATATGTATTCAGTAGTTCCAGGCGGAGACAGTAGTTGTGTCTTTTCGTCCGGAGTTATATCTCGTAGTGATATTCCTACCAGTCTGCCTTATTTTCTTTTGTTAATCTCATTGGGCGATGGGATATTGTACGTTGAGAAATACCTGAGCTTTTGAGTTCTTGTCATGTGCAGCTGGGTTGTGTATCAGAGGTACTAGGTGGCATTTCAGGCAATGGTATTCTGTTACCGGAGAGCGGGCATTTGTAATAACATGTTGCTTATATGCATGTAAAAAAAGTGACCTGTTGTGCTGGTTTTTTTCTAAGAGGTTGTAGAATCGGAATGAAAATTGCCTCTCAGCTAGGAATACAATTTTTGGTTGTAAGTGTGTGGAAGTGTTGTTCCAGGGAAGCCATTAATCTGTTTGCGTAACGCAGCTTTGCGCAGACCGACGCGAGAAGAGCCCGAGTCCCATCGGCTGCCATAGATAAAGGTTAGCACTGTGTTTTGGAGTTCTACACCTGGCGCTAGCACTCAAGGGTTTGTGTGAGCAAACAAAAGATTAACGCTGTAAATGCCCAAGGCTGTACATAGTTAGTCTATATCATTTGCAAACAACAATTCACCTTATCAGCAGTTGCCTAGAGCAATTGAATGGCTGCCTTTGTTTGTGAAAGATCCCCCTCTCGAGTCGAAAAGCAAGGACAACGTAGCACAACAAATACTCATCTGCCTGAGTCAGGAGGTTCTTCTCACTTCAGGGAGTTAGTATCTCCAGCACAGTTTATTCATGCCATTGCATTACGAGTAAAACAGACGGTTCTTCAGCATACTGCAGGTGACTGAAACAACTCCAGGTAGCATCTAGGTAGCCATGTTGGCCATATAGCAACTCCAATAACACCAAAACAGTTGATACTTTACTTGTCCAACCAAAATCTCAGTTACTTGTTGGCGAGCTTCCAAATCACACACCAACACACCGATGAAGCCAGCAAGTTTGGCTTCGAAAGCTTGCAAATGTAACTCCAAGTAGATTGTACGAGATAAATAGGTAAAAAAACCACTTTGGTGGGAGGTACAGTGTCCCATGTTGGCCATGACTCGTGGGCACCATTTACCTACTCCAGGCTTGGAGACAGGGACCTCTCCTAAGAGCCATCGGTTGCGACCGTTCTCCTTCTGCGGGTGCAACTGAAAAGCGTTTGGTTGTGTGTTTGAAAACTTTCTGGCCCATAGTAGTTACGCTCTTCTACTAAGAGCCTATTTCGCTGGAGAAGAGATGGTTAAGGGTTGAATGATAGCCCTGTTTAAAACTTGGAGGGATCTTTCCCTGTTGAGGATGGGGGGAGCACGCTTGTTTTCTGCTGCTCAGAGACTAGGAACCAGGCCGGATGCAAGCTTCAAGGAACGGATTCCACTCAACTTAGGGAGGAACGTCTGAGAGTAAGGGCTGTTCGACAGGGAACCCACTCCTCATGGAGAGTCGTCGTGGAGTTCTCCCTTACGTCTATTTAAAAACAAGAGCTGATTGACCATCTGTCAGGGAGCTTGATTTGTTGATGGTTCCTGCATTGGCAGAATGGGGTGGACCGTATCATGCCCTTGGTCTTCTCAATCCAACTCTATGAGGTCTATATCGTATGTCAGAAAGCACAGGGATGGAAGCCATTGAAATCCCTAAACATTTGGACAATTTCACCAGAAAGAAGAAACCCCCATAGTGAACAAAGGCCGTTCCAGACTGCCAAAATAAACGTTCTTGTGACTCTTTGGAGGTGCTATTTAATGATGCATGCATCCTAAGACTCCGGAAGCGCACCAATGCCTCAGTGCTTAAGGGAATGAGTCTGGCTTTGGCACGACCTCTGGCTCTTAGGACCCATGCGTTCATTAAATAGCAACCTCCAAATGAGACCAGAAGCAGGCATTATTGGGCGTCTGCAAACAGGCCAAAGTTTGGCTTCCAGTCCTGAAGAATCGCAAAATGAGGCGATAGCAAATGGAACTGGGCACCACTTAGAGTCAGGGGGTCTTGGCCACATAGCATGAAACCCCCATAAGAAGCATTTGCTTTCATTTACAAAGAGGAGTATGAAACTTGTAGGAGACAAATGGACTCTGTGAAAAAGCTGCCTTTGGTCCCTTAGACGGCATTGGTTGCTTTGTGTTTGGTTTGTGGTGGCAATGTGTGTATGTGATGTGTTTGTGGGGCGGTGCAGGCCCTCTTAACTCTTTGTATTGCTCTTTGCTATGAATTCTGGGTAGTTGAGTTGTTGTGGGCCCAGAGCGGAGCAAAGAGCCAGGCCAACGATGTTAAGCGCGGCCAAAACCGGGTTATTACTCCGTGTGGATGCAGCCACTCCATTTAACACCACTTCTAGTGCATGGCTAGATGCTTTGGAATTCTTGGTTTGTTTCGTGATGTACACCGGCCTTGTGTCTGTGGCCAGCGGTCTGATTGAACAGACACCGACTTCATTCTCCGACGAGCGAATGGACCCAAATGGAAGCCGGCCTCGTAACCTTGGCAACTTAGTCCAGCCTCTCTAGAGGCCGTAGAAGCGCCCTGCTACTAGTACTGCCCCCAGAGCTCGGCGCATGAGTGTTTTATTCTCCATCCCGCCGCAACGTTGACAGAGGACGTCTCGCGTCAGTTCCTGCCCTGCTTCGGCGACTTGACCAATCAACACGTCAGCTATTGGACTCCCGACCACGTCATCTCCATGGCGAACGGGAGGGCCCCCGCCTTTTTCCGGCCCTTGGGGAGAGCAGCCGCTTCTCCCTCCAACAATGGTGTGAGTGGGTTTCTTTCCTCGTTTTCGACACAAAGCGGGATTAGGGCCCCGCTGGGGAGGAGGGCGTTCTGTGCGCATGCGCAGCCACTTCTAGGCGCATCTACAATGGGCCCCACAACACACTCCAGCATCCCAGGAATTCCCTAGCCAAGAGCCAGGATGCTGAAACGCGGCCTCCAAACAGGGATTATTACTCTAGTGTGGGAGAGCCTATGTTGTTTATGGCTATGTTCCCCTTTCCACTGCTTCACTGCCAAGGCTCAGTGCTGTGCAAATTCTGTGATTTGTAGTTTCGTTTGCTATTTGGCCTTCTGTTGTCAGTCAGAGAGCCCTGTTGCCCACAACGGACTACAAATCCAGGATTCTATACGTTGAGCCTGGCAGTTCAGGGGCGTCAAACCAAATTAATTCTGCAGTCTGGCAGCAGCCAGGTTTTGCCCAGTCCCAGTGAGTTTCCTGGCATCTAATTGCAGATCCCAGAGGGACCCAGCAGCCCCTGTTCTGGCTTTTTCGTTTTGTTTGTTTTTACTAATTCCTGTGAAATTTCTTATAAGGAGCCCTGATGTATTTGAGGTTCCTGTGGTGTCCCTGAGCAGTTCGTATGCATTTTTCAGTGTAACTGCTTTATAGGTTCATGAGATACTAAATGTGAATCGTGAAAGCCATCTAATAATCTGAGGCCTTTTCGATATTGTGTATAATGGTGGTATATGTGTATGTATCTGTGTGTTTAAAGTCTGGAAAATAACCATTTACTTCCCTGTTGCTCCTTTTGTGTATGCTGTTGTCAAGGCATACGCTTGTCAAAGCAGCAGTCCCCAAAGTGCCCTTAAGGATTGTTGACTTTCCAGCTCCCGGAATCCCGAGGCTGAGGCTTCTGGGCAGCGAAGTCCAAACCTCTTTAAAGGGCACAGCTGGGACCCACTGCTCTAAACAGTGGCATTGCTTGCAGTACGCTATCTAAGCATCGCCACACTGTTTCCGAATGTCCGCTCCTTATTTAGACGGCTTGTTCCAGCTATCAGTGTGTTCCTTGATAACTCGGCTGTTACTTTGTGACAATTGATTTGTTTTGTGATCAGAAATCAAGCTCAAGGAGATGTGATAGCAATTAAAGAAGGTCAGAAACGCTTACTGTTCTTTTTTTGTTCTCAGGGGACAATAATTGTTAGCACATCCCAGAGATCCCTACTTGGCAAGTTGACGGCAGGGAAAGGAATTCAGATCGGTCCGCCTCTGATCGAAGGGAAAAGGTGAGCAATTGTTTCCATTTATAACAGGGAACTACCAAAGGAACGTGCTGTTCGGCCCCTGTCTCCGTGGACTCTGCGTTCCACCAAATTCAACCCATCTACAGTTTGAAAATCATAATATTTTTAAATTCCAAAAACTATTAAATCTTTCGTATTCGCCATTTTATATAAGGGTACACCATTCTTATTTTACTCCCGTTGTATACTACAATGGGACTTGAGCATCCACAGATTTTGTACTCCACAGCGGGGCCTGGAAGTACGTTGGACGTAATGATGAGTTGATGATGAGTATATGCCCATGTTCTGTTTTCTCTCTGCCTATGCCAGTTCATTTGCTCTGGTTATAGGTTTACTTGTTTTACAGTGCCTTGTTTACTCAGGGAGTAACAGTCTAATTAATACTCAGTTAGAATTTACTATTAGGTTAGGGGACTTCCAGAGGATTGGTTTATGAACCAATAAAACATCACTGGTCTCAGGTGTTTTTGAGATCTTAGACTGAGTACCAGCCGCTGATGTGCCCTGACTTTCTTAACTCTGATGTTATAAATTTATACCCTGTATTTATTTTCCTAGTTTGAATTGTAACAATGGAATAATTCATGGTGCAGTGGAAGTCAAATATGCTGTTTCTACAACCTGCGCATTGCAATGGAAAGTTGTAAGAGACATAGACAAGGAGCCATGTTGGTTCTGATATTTGTTCTGTGGTTTTGTACACAACTATTAGTTTACATATTGTTTTGGATCATACATATGTCCACCAGCAATGTGTCCTTTTGATACTTTGAGATTTGCCAAGGAGTTGAAGTTGATGTAACTACTTTCATCTTCTTTTGTATGCTTATCGTTGCCGGATCTTATCCTTTTTTCTTGCAATAACACATTTTTTACATTCCTTTACAAAAATATTATCTTTTAAAAACTCATTGTCATTAACATGTCTCTGGAAGTATCTTGCTGTTTGTGCGCAATAAACATCGTACTGTACTGGTTGTCCTTCTTATGTGGTTGCCAGTTCCTACAAACAGCATAGGTACCGTTTCTGTTTCTATACATTAAATGCTTGTGGATGGTAAATTGATGATAGACATCACTATATTCAATTGATTATACGAATCTTGGTTTGTATATAAAGAGAGACAGCCAGTATAGTAATTGAAATGAGGTTAGGGCTGTTAGCATCACGTGATATTAAATGCTGTCTTTCTATCAGTTTTTTTCAAAAGACACTCTAGCTCATTGCTGTTTTCTTCCTTGAGGTTTTTCCCCAGGTGGGGCTTAACAGGATAGCAAGATTACTCAGCCTGCAATCTGTCTGGTTTTGGGCTTTATTGACTGGCACCATTGGATGTTGAATTCACCAATACTCAGTACTGTTTTGTGCTGAAATGTCTTGAAGTGGCTGTTGCCGCATTATTCCCCCAACATTGCAATTTGAAATTAAGTAGTACATTTTCCAAGCACTAGAAATGTGCATGAGAAGAGATCATGCAATAGGATATTTATTACTTGTGAATGGATTTGATCATGATCTTGTGTGTTTTATTGCCTTGTCTGCCATTTTTATTTGTGTCTCGGGTGACTGGATAATAAATACAAGGGATAATAATGTGTGACTCT
Organism: Sceloporus undulatus; assembly: GCF_019175285.1. NCBI lineage: Eukaryota > Metazoa > Chordata > Lepidosauria > Squamata > Phrynosomatidae > Sceloporus > Sceloporus undulatus. The sequence goes on along the minus strand of NC_056522.1, from coordinate 61,697,129 downwards.
CCAAATGTTGTTGTGGCTGCCAACTCCCACTATCCCCCATATGCATATGGCTTATGGCTGGAAGTTGCAGTTGGGCAACACTGGAGAGGCATGCATTTATGGGACTGATAAAGATTACTTTAATATATGCTGCTTCCTTGCACATCTCCTCTCCCCAATTTTAACAACAGGATACCTAGCAGTTGACTGTATGCTAGGAATGAAAAGGTTAGTCCTCCTTGCATGGTATTGATCTTGAAGGAAGGAGGCCAATTGGTTTTGTCAGTATCAGGATGGCTCTTCGTTTCATGGCGAGCTACTGGGCCACTGCTATCACTTTCCCTAGCAACTTCCCACCAACACAAAGTGGCGCCATATTTCTAGACAGTAGGATGTATTTAATATGATACTAGCATTTTGTGGAGAAGGATGCCTAGGAGCTTCTCAGATATCTGAGGTGCAAGGTCTGATAAATCAAAGGAGTCAGTTATAGGACTACTGCTGCTGTCGGTGGGGGAAAATAGTTTGTCATGATGCAGCAGCATGATGGCAGTGGGGGGACCACTGATATGTGTTTGTCCCACAATGTTTCACTTTTTCAAGAAGACATTTGTAGTGGATCTTTGCTAAGTGGCAAAGTATCTGGGATGGATGAACACGCACATGGCCTCAAACATTGTCCCTGTGGGCATGTAGTCCTCAGTGTGGGAAACATGTTTCCTGTCCTTGGTCCCCTTCCACACTACAAAATTGTAGCACCATGATCCACTTGAACCTGCCATGATTCCATCCCATGGACCTGGGATTTGTAGTTTGGGAGAGAATCTGGAATTCTTCAGCATGAGGGCCTCCGTCCACCAACCCAACTGTAGGATTCCATACGGATGCTGCCATGGCAGTTAACGCAGAATCATAGTGTATGTTTTGAAGTGTAAAAGAGGCCATGCTTTAGGCCAGAAGAAAAAGAAGAATGGATAGACAGGAGGAAATTATCCTAAGTTGCTTGCATATTTCTTCCCTGGTTCTTGCTTAAATAGAAAGGTCTTTGCCTGCCAAAGAAGGAGAGCAGATAGGGTGTCAGCTTATTCTCCCACAAAAAGGGAGTTGAGAGAGTGGGAGCAGCAAGTGAGAAGGCTCTCTCGTGTCCTCACCAAATGAGTCTGTGATGATGTGGAGACCAAGAAGAAAGCCTTCCCCAATGATCTTGAAACTCTGGTAGGTGACTTTAGAGGAACATCTTTAAAACAAATGTATCATTACATAGGAACTGGCATGTAACCTAATTAAATTTTTTATCTTTGAAAAAGTAGCCCACAGAGAAACTTGTAGGTTTATCATTTCTTCTACATGAATAAACTGTCATCTTCTTTCCACAGCTTTAACTGCATACACATACCTAACAATCTTTATCTTTTCAGTATGTTTGCTTACTAAAATTCCTAAATATATGAAATTTGTATGGATAGGTTCTTAACCTGTTAAAGAAAACCATATTGTGGCAGGTCGCTTGTGTTTTGATATGAGATTTCACAGGTTAGCAGTCCATCCTTATGCATGCGTTGTTTGTTGTTAACGGCCCTTTAGTCAACCCTGATTCATGGCAACCCTGTGGATGAGATATCTTCCAAGTCGCCCTCATCCTGCCACTGCTCTGCTTAGGTCCTGTAGATTACAGGCCCTGAGAGCTTCATTATGAGCCCCAGGGGCTTTTGCACACCCCTGCCTTAGAGCATGTCTTTTAAGAACATTTTTAGGATTGCACTGTCAACAGAATTTATTTGAAGGTTATTTTGAAAATCAGAACTCACCTCAGCTTTTGATAGCTAGATTTTACTTATTTGAATTTTCATTTGAATTTTTCTGTGTTTTTTTAGTTTAATAACTTGCTTAATAAGTATTGGGTGATGTGATTAGAAAAAGCCTACCCCAGCACTATTCCTTTGGGTAAGTTTGCTTAATATGCTGAAGCTGATGTCATCAGAAAATGTTT
>NC_056522.1:61627459-61695135 GCF_019175285.1 Sceloporus undulatus | reverse complement strand
AAAAATGTTTATTTCCCTAAAAAGTGAAACAAGTGGTTAATAGTTTGATTTACTAGTTTCATGAATGTTTAATAGTTTTATAAACAAAGTCTGTTTAAGAACCTGCGCAAATTTTGTACAAAGTTCCTCAGCCAGATAAGAAAGGTGAAACTTGCATACCAAAATGACATTGTACTCAAGCCTTAATTCTAGCCTTTTTTCTGGCTAAGAAATTAGATGGTTTGAACAGAGACTTTCTCTCGTACACACACACACACACACACACACACACACATACACATACACACTTGTCCCTCCATATTCTCTAGGGTTAGGGGCACAAGGCCCCCGTGAATATGGAAAAACCGCAAATAAAAAAACACCATGTTTTTACCTGACAGGATGCCAACAGACACTGACCACAGAACTCTGCTGGAGGAGCTAAAAATGCCTAGTAGAGCATTCTCTCTAGGAATCTATAGGTCTATCAGTGCAACTTGTAGTTAAAGTTGACCATGGAGTTGCACTGGAGGACCTAGATATTCCTAGAGAGAACATATTAATCAAATCCGTGAATAACCAAATCTGCAAATATCAAAGCCACAAATATGGAGGGGTGTGTGTGTACACACACACACACACAGAAAGAGAGAGAGAGAGTGTATATATGTATTCACTCAATCATTCTTAGCACAAAGATTGATCTCCCATATTACTTTTTTTAAAATTAGAGAGTCAAGGACAAAAACAGTATTCATGTCATATTTAATCAGTATTCTGACCATAGTTGAAAACAAATCCTTCTTAATTTTATGGAATTTACTTTCTGATAAATGTCCTTATTTTTTCATATTGATTTTTAAATGTTTGATTTTTCAAAATTTCAGGTTTGAGAGATTGGAAGTCTTAGCAGTATTTGCCTCCACAGTTCTGGCACAGCTTGGAGCACTTTTTATATTAAAAGAAAGGTAGGAATATATGTTGCTTGCACTTAAGATTTATGTGTAACAAGGGCAGCATCCACGAAATAATAGAATTTAATGTAGTTTTCTAGTAATAATTTCAAGCAGTAGTATGGAACTGACTCTAAAACTGATTCTCATGTCTTACAGTGCTGAGAGGTTTCTGGAACAACCAGAGATTCACACGTAAGTGCTTTTAATATACAAAATATGTAGAATTAAACATTGTAGGAGCAAAGTGGCATAACCAAAACAAAACAAAAAAACTATATAATACTACAGTTTGTAGTGCAGAGGTATACATAAAGTTTATACTGACATAGGTCAATACCAAAAATCTGTGGACATTAAGGAATCCAGGCTGTATCTGTAGATGGAAATCAGTTCAAATAATTAATCAGTTAACAAATGGATTTCAGAAAGTTGTTGCAGATAAGGAATTAAAGTTTATAGATATAACAGAATCCTTATGTGTAGTACATGAAGCTTACTTTCTTATAATTTGGCTATTAGGATAAGATGAACACTTGCATAAAGAAATAAGATCTTTATCTCAGCTGGTTAGATATAGATGAAAAAGAAATTGAATAAGACTAAAATATAATATATGGAGGAGGAGGAGGAGGAGGAGGAGGATGATAAGTGGCTAATGTAACTTATTAAATTGATGAAGGGATATTGATTACTTTTGTTACTCTTTTTAGGGGTCGATTGTTGGTTGGCACTTTTGTGGCACTGTCTTTCAACTTGTTTACAATGCTGTCTGTTAGAAACAAACCTTTTGCTTATGTCTCTGAAGGTATGTCATGAGTATATGAGAAAAAATCCTAAAATGAGTAAGTTCAAAATGTTTCTTACTAATCAATAATTATATGTATGGTTGTCACCAAACCTCTTTCTCCAATATGCATAAAGGTCCTGGAGGAAAGGAAGTGTAAGCATTCCCTTGTTTGCATTGCACTTTGGAGAATGATAAACATGGCTGAAGACTTCTATGCTTGAAATGGACTCTTATCTGTTTTTCATGTTTTCTGAATGGCACTGCAAAGGAAAGCTACATTGGTACAGGATCTGAGGTTTGTTGCTGTGCATCTTAATCTCTGGAGAGTTTTTTCCTTCCAAATAGACTTGTGGATGGGCCTGAATAGTAGTTGTTCAATTCAAGAACATAATTTCCCTATAAAACAATTATGGCACCTGTATAATATGTGGCTTGTTTCTGCACATAATTTTGTCAACATGTATGATCCTAGGCTAGATTAAAGCTGAAATTCTATACATACTTATCTGGTAATAAATACTATTAAAGTCAATAGGAATTAATTGTGAGTATAGTTTTGTGGGAAGTGTTCAAATTCAGCTATGGTATCTTAATCTCGTTATAACACCTGCAGCTGACCTTGACTTGCATAAGTGCAAACTAGTTTGCATATTGCTTTTTAAAATGTATTGAAAGCTATATAATATTATAAAATTCTGTAGAATAAATAAAGTTTATGATTTGACAGTACTCCTTAGCAAAACATGTAATGCACACCTTGCCTTCAAGTTAGGATATCATTACAAGCATCAGTATAAAAGCTGAATAAATCATGTTTATCTGTTTTTCTGTTAATAAAATAAATAAATAGAAACCAATCTATAATAAAGAAGTCATAGTTGTTTTTTCACGAGAGTGATAGGCCGTAACTGCTCATACCAACACTTCAAATATAAACTGTGTAACCCTTTCCTTTTTGAGCAATCACTGTACGAGCTGCTTGACAAAAATATTATCAGCTCTTTATTAATAAGGTTTTTGTTTACTTGAGTAAACAGAAGAGTAAACACATACACACATATAGTTATTGTTCCTTATTTATTGAAAATTTCTAACCAATTATTATTATTTACTTTTGAACAGCAGTACCATGTGTGAAAGTACCAACAGCGTGGCAGTTTTTCCAATATTTGGCAGATATTTGTTTATAGAGCTCAGTTTCAGTTGTGTACCATTGTTTTAAAATTATTTCTCAATATTCACATATTTTAACTGAGATTTCTTTAAATGGAGTGGCTTCCCATAACGGAGAATATATATTATGTCATAGGACCAATTACAGTGACAACACTTAGGGCAGTCAAGAGAGAATATTTTTTTGAAGTTAATATAGCAAACTTTGAAACTTCTTTGAAACATCCCTGATTCAAATTTAGTTAATGAATGACCTGTTACAAGCTTGACTTTAGGATGGACTAGGTATAAAACTGGTTACTGTAATTTGAAACCATGAGACACAAATATTCCCCAGTTGTTGTTTTGTGTGAATTCCTGACTTGGTTTCATGTCTTATAAATAAATCTTGCAAATGATATACCTAGTTCTTTGGCTTCCCTTCTCTTTAACTAAGAAAATTTGTCCTCAGTAGTCAAATAGATGGTGCCATAAGAATAGTAAAAACAGAGATGCTAATTGACATATTTTTCACACTCCACTAGTATTCTAATCCTGATTGATATTGTTAAAAAGAAGTTTATAACTGTGCTGGCACAATACCTAAGGGGATTGACCTGAACCCAGGGTTCATATATTCCATCCCATTTCTATATAGGCCAAATTAGAATATAGGAATATATTTCTCATTTGTAAAGATAATACGAGGTATGTGTGTTGAAATAAAAAAAAATAATTTGCATGATAATAGTAGCCATTAGAGCCACCATGCTGTAACAGTTAAAAAGCTCTCATTATTGCAGTCTGTGTATCTTTGCCTCTTACTGGAATCAACTAATCTGGGGTATTCCAAAAGCAAATAGTGACTGGGTAGAACATATACGTGAGATTTCCTTTTTTAGAGACAGATGAAACAAGCAGCCTAGCTTAGGTAGTTCAGGTATTAACAGCAGTATACTTGATTGTGTTCTTATGTTAGGAGGGTTGGGGATTTGGGAATTTTTAATGCATTTCTCTTTTAATTGTATGTTATTTTACTGCTGTAATCTGCTTGGATTCCCTGAGATTAAGCGGAATATAAATAATAATAATAATAATAATAATAATAATAATAATAATAATAATAATAATAATAATAATAATTTATTATTATTATTATTATTATTATTATTATTACTATTATTAGTATATAGGTTTGTCTTGGTGGACTACAGAGAATGACAGCCTGTAGAGGACACTTGATTGTGGTGGTTATAATGTTTCACTACGTTTTAGACAAGAGGATCAAATTCAAATTAATTGTATGACTTATGGTAATATTTAAAATACTTGCAACCAAGCTTGTTCCCCACCCCACCCCACCCCCCATGATTTCCTATTTACAGCTGAACAGTCTTAAATCCATGTACATGTGTGAAGACTACTGGGTTAGTAGTGTAGGTTTAAAAAAATTGCGTTAATTGATTTAGCCAAGCTAAAATTGTAATATAATAGACTTTACCAGAGAGCCAGTGTGGTGTAGTGTTTTGAGTGTTGGACTTCTAATCTTGAGTTCAGGGTTTCAATCCCTGCTCACATTCAGTGTCAGAGAAAGGTAAGATCAAAGCCCCTCTGAACAAATCTTGCCAATCAACAACGATAGGGTTGCTTTACGGTTTCCATAAGTCAGAAACAACTTGAAGGTATACAACACACAAACAGACCCATAGACTTGATGGGATAGAACTTGTAAGAGCAATAAAACAGTATTTCAAACATAGATTTTGTGTAAGATAAGGTAATGATTTTTTACGGTAACACATACTATTCTTTTTTCTTTCTTTCTTTTTTTCTTCTTTTTTTTTTTTTGTAGCTGCAAGTACAAGCTGGCTTCAGGAGCATGTTGCCGATCTCAGTCGGAGGTAAGGTTGAGAATAACAATGCAGTTGTATATTTTGCAGGGTTTTGCAACTGCCAGCCTTTGGACCAGATCGCTCCCCAGTTCCTCATTTGAAAGTCAAAGGCAAGGGCTTTATGGCAAGGACAGTAGATCTGGCCATGGAACTTGCTGCTATTACACTTCCATATCCTTCACTTCCTACTAAAATGGCCTCCTATAAATTTAGTGGCAAACACAGTTATGCAGTATTTAGAAGACATTGATCTCTTGTGTTTATAAAACCTACAGTAATAGGTTTTGCTATGTGTTTAGCATAGTTGTAAGTAATGATTTAGAAACTGGACAGAATCTTGAAGTCAACTACAGTAGACTCCAGTTTGGCCTCTTTAATGAGAGTTTCCTGGAAAGTATTTTAGGCAGCAAATAAATTAAAAGTGCTCTATGATTTAAAAATAATTAATGGCTTCTGGCTCACCAGGTGTTACTGTTCTGCCTGTTCTCAGACTCTGTAGAGGGCATGACATGTGATAAAGGATTCTGGAAACTATAGTTTAATAACCTCTGAGGACCCAAGATTGGGGCAAGGTTATCTAAAGCAGTAGTTCCAAAAGGGCACTGGTAGTCTCTCACTTTCTTTTGGACTAGAAGCCCCTTTAGACTCAGCCAGCAATCAAAGGGGACGAATGGTGGCATTTGTAGTTCAAATCAGTAGAACAAAACTCCTGATTTAGGTTGTCAGAGGACACTTTACATTGCTACTGGAAGCATACCAGGAGCCAGTGTAATTAGTGTAAATAATATTCGTAATCCAGCAGCATCCAGGCAGAAGGAAGATACCTCTCCCCCGATGTATGAAGCTACATTGCAGTCACTACATTTTTTTTTTAGCCCAGTGTTATCCCAGAGGTGTCTCCTGGAACTGATACCTGCTCTTCTGGATCTCACACTGTCTTCTTATTTCTTAGGTTATTTATATCCCATCTTTGATGGAATGATCCTCAAAGCAGCTTATAAGTTTCTAACAATACATATGCACCCAAATACACATGTATACATACAGCCCAGCAACCATTAGTCTTCTGGCCAGTGGCTGGGATCACAGTGTGCTTCTATGCAGACTCAGGAGAATTGGCTCTTGAGGCCAAAATATTATTTTTGGCAGGAGAAGGAGTAAAGGATAAGCAAGTTCCTGGCAGCTGATCTTTCTTTGGCAGATGGATGGGCGAATGTCCTGCTTGCCCCCACCCTTGTTACAGTGGAGGGAGGCTATTGTTCTGTGACCAAAAGCAGAGGCCAGATTGTGCTTCCCCTCACTTCTGCAGGCCTACAGTAACTTTCCCATTACCTGCTTTTCTGATCCTTTTAGCTAGAGTTGCCAAGGATTGTTCTGCATGTAGAGTTATTGCTAGGATGGTCATCATATTATATCATTCACAAAGCTTAAAGCATTTTATACATCTGGAAATCATTAATGGAGGTTGCGAAGAATTACTGGTAAATATTAATTTCTCAGGCCAGAAAATACAGTCAGCCCACCATGTCCACAGATATTTTATCCACGGATTCAAGCATCCAAGGCTTGAAAATATTTAACAAATATACAAATTCCAAACAGCAAACCTTGATTTTATCATTTTATATAAGGGACACCATTTTATTGTCTATTGTATATAATGGAACTTGAGCATCCACGGATTTTGGTATACATGGGGGTCCTGGAACCAAACCCAGCGGATACCAAGGGCCTACTGTACTAGCAAATATTGTTGCTTAAATATTGAGATGCTTAAATATTATCCTTTGTACTTCACCTTGAGAGCCCTGGTGGATTGAGAAGTGACAAACAGATGTATTAAACAAACAAACAAACATAGCTGTTCTGCTTTTGATGGTATCATTTGCTGGAAATGATCCAACTGAATATTCCTTAGATACTTGCATTTCCCCACCCACTACAATTCACTAACAAGGTTCAAAATTGTCCTCAGTTTAAAATCTCCTCTTTGTAGAGAGCTAGTGTAAAACGTACAACTGTATCTATAAATAGGGTGTGTGGTTGTTTATCTTGCAGTTTTCATTACTAATTATATTACTACTTTCTTTTAGTTTGTGTGGTATCATTCCTGGCTTGAGCAGCATATTTCTTCCACGCATGAATCCTTTTGTCTTGATCGACCTTGCTGGGGCTTTAGCTCTCTGCATTACATACATGCTAATTGAAATTAAGTAAGTATAGTTACACTTAGCATAATATTAACAAATACTGAATATTAGAAAAAAACCAGATATGCCCTCTAATATGTTTGTTTATTTCAGTAACTATTTTGCTGTTGATACTGCCTCTGCAGTAGCTATTGCCTTGATGACATTTGGTACTATGTATCCCATGAGTGTCTACAGTGGAAAGGTATTGCTTCAGGTGAGAGAATGACTGAAACCATTTTGTAATGGTGTTTTACAGTATAATCAATATTGGCAGCACTTAGCTGACTTGAACAACAGAAAAAGAAGGAGCTGGCAAAATTCATACACATGCAGACTCCCATTTTGTGAAATGTACAAAAATTGTTATAGAAAAGCAAAGCAAAGAAGATATAGTAAGATCATCATTTCCTGCCCATAAGGGCTATGTACTGATGGTTTATTGTTTTAGAACTTTGACCTGACAGATGCTTTGCACATTTTAAGGAAACAGTACAAAAAAAGATGTTCGAAACAGCATGTAGGGATGCTTGACCTCTTGATTGTTTGTTTCTTTAGCCTAGTTTATAGCTCGCTACCATCTGTCATCTTAACTGTATAGAACTGTTCTCTGGAAGGTGCATAGGAGCTACTGATTCCTAAGAGTGAATTTCTGAGCTGTTAATTGAACAAGAATTTATTTAGTCATCTATATGGATATGAAGTTAATCTTCAGAAAACTGAAATGCTGGCAGTAAATCCTGGCAGGACTAATAGATGCTTTCTCCCCAGGATCTCTGAAAAAATAAAACACTGAAGCATTTATTTAAAAACATTTAAAGCAGAATGTAATACAGTTTCAATGCATTACAGCTAGAATATTGAATGGAATAATTTGTATTGGTTGATACAGGGAAAGATTTGTATATTAGTTGAATTTGGCTGAGTTGTAACTTTATCAAGTCTTTTTTTTTTAAAAAGGGATTACAAAATTATAACTTTTTCTTCTAAGTTTTAAAAATTAAATTGCAAAAAAAAATTTAATATAATTTTTTATTGGTTTTAAAAAGACAATCCATTCATACAATACAATACGGATACATTAAATACAGACATTTAAAACAGATCACAACAATTGGACTACATAAAGACTAACTCACAATTAAATCTAAAAAGACTTCCAAAGACCCCTACTTTTTGATTCATAACTTTACATCTTTTCTGCATATCTTTTTTCTAAGTAATATGTGCTTACCCTACATCTTTATATGACGATTACAATGTCTTTGTAATATTCATATCATTTACATAACACAATATAGATGGTTAGATATTTCAGTTACAAGATTTATATCACTATGCACATAATAATATACTTTAAATACTATTACAAATTTGAAAAGTTATCTTCTTTTCCGGTTTTGTTTTATTTCTCACTTTAATCTCTAAATTCTGTCCTCAAATCACTTCCCCCCACTTTTTGCTTTATATAATCTAATAATTTTTCCCATTCATCCATTTTGGTGTTTTTTGTTTCTCTATTCAATTTTTTCGACAAAATATCTATTTCTAGTATGTCCATAAATTTAGTAATCCATTCATCTATAAGTACTTCCTTTTTGGTTTTCCAGTATCTTGCGTATACCAGTCTGGCTGAAGTTAGCATATAGAATATAATATTTCCGTATTTTTCTTCTAATTTTTGTTCCAACATATTTAGAAGTAGGATTTCTGGCTTATATTCTAATTTTATTTTTTTTTATAGAAATTACTCTTTAAGAGAAAAAGACTGGCTTATCTGTTTTTCACTTACATTATTAAGATAATAATACTGAAATTCATTCATTTGGATGGACAAATAAAATTGAATCTTACTGGACAGAAGTGAAAGGATTTAATAAACAGAAGAGAACAAGAAATTTGTTATTATTGTTAATGTGTGCCTTCAAGTCGTTTCTGACTTATGGCAATCCTATAACAGGGTTTTCTTGGCATAATTTATTCAGAGGAGGTTTGCTATTGTCTTCCCCTGAGGCCAAGAAAGTGAACAAACAATGCTAATATTTTTAGACTGTTGGTTCCATCTTAAAATTAGAGTTGGCTTTCATCTATTTTTGATAGACTGAGCTGGTGAGTACTGACATAACTGAAGACTAGGCATGCTCACAGATCTTTAGGAGCAGGGCATATAAGCAGGAGTCAGAAAAGGAAAAGCAGGGCAGATGAAGCTAGCTTATATTGGAATACTGAGCAGCATCCAAAGGAACCTACAGAAGAAGAAAAAAGACACATCTCAGTGTTCGAAAGATGGCCTGTTCTGGTCGAAAAGCTTGACGCATTTCAGCCTTATGTACTATGGACACTCAAAAGACTTTCTTCAGGGGCCTGTTTAGAATCATACTAAAGACATTTCTGAATCAGAATCTCTTGAACCATGTACTAGACAAATGAAAACTTGAGTCAAGCCTTTGGTCCATCCAGACCAGTATTTCGACTCTGACCAACAGCAATAGCTCTTCGAGGTTTCAGCCAGGATTCTTACCTAACACTATTAGGACATCCCTCTATTTATTTGTGGTCTCCCTCTTAAGTGTTAACCAGGTCTAACCTACTTAGCTTTGCAAGTCAGATGAGATTGGGTGTTTGCATGGTGATATTACTGTATCTCTATGGTGGTATCCCTATCATGACAGGATGGCCACTGGCTGGAAACAAAAAGCTCTGGGCAGTGGGCATTTCAGGAGATGAGGTTTCACTATATATATATATATATATATATATATATATATATATATATATATATTGCTCCAGGCCGTGCTTATTGTTTTATAATTTCCTACATGAACTTTCAGCACTTAGGTGACAACAGTACAGTAGTCATGTAATGACAGTGGCAGTTTTTCTTATGGTTGTGCTTATAGGGAATAACTAAAAACAGAAATATCTGGGCTAGTTGAAAATTGAACAAAGATGTAAAAAAAAAGTGACATATGGTACAGTTAGGCACAGTAACCCACCAGATGTGAGCCTCAAAAGAACAACTTGACAATTTATTCTGTGCCATTTGGTACATTTTAATTCAGTATATCAACAAGGATGCTGTTCATAAATTGCCACCCACTGTGTACTTTCTTCAGAAGAAATGTACTTGGACAATATGTCTTGTCTTTCCTCCTACTCAAGCAGTGTAAAACAATGAACCAGCTGGTTCCCAGATACCTTGATTGTTCATATTTCAGCAGCACTGTAACAACTGAGTGTTATCCTTGATTGTCTTTTGTATTGCATTCATAGTAGATTAGTCTAATCCGTTCTATTTGAGAATAGCTTAGAAATGGCTTAGGACAGGAATGGAAATCATGTGGCCTGTGGATTCCTCCTGGATCCTTCATATGCTCCAGATTGGTGGGGTCAATGCTCATCAGAAGAAGTGGTTTTTATGTAGAGCTTTATAGAGGATCTTGCTGTAGTGTGTGTGTATGGTCTTTTGAGTCTTACACTCCATATAGAAATGAAATTCAGTTACTTCAGTTTCTGAAAGAATGCTTGTAGTCTACATTTTGGGAGGTTATGCAGCATGTGGTTCATCTGCTGGGGGGACTGAATTTGTCTTGGGGCCTGCTGAAGTTTCCTATTCCTGGTTTAAGAAGCTTCAGTAGGTAGAGAATACCACTGCCTGGATGTACAGGTATTCACAATATGTAACACTGATTCTGCAATGGCTACATGAGTTGTATATGTATTTCCAGGCCTAATTTATAGTGCTGGTGATCGCTTTTAAAGCCCAAATTGGCTTGGGACCAGGTTAATTGAAGACTGTCTGCATCTGTATGAACTTGTCCATGCTCACATGCCAGCCAGGAGGTGTGATAACTTGGTGGCTTAAGAAAGAGAGCCTTTTCTGAGGTGGCCCCTTCCTATTGATGATACTCCAGTGTGGGATTTATGTGCACCTCCATGCCTGGATCATTTTAAATAGACATTAAAGGCCTGGCTGTTCCAGTCTCCTTTTAAATAAATATATACTCATTTATAATAAATAATAAACTGGAGTTTTTACTAATGATGTTACTTTAAAGATTTTATGTTGCTCTCTTAATTGGTATTTTTTTGTGTTTGTTTCAGTGTTTTACCTAGTAAACTGCATTGAGAAGGTTTTGTCTAAAAACAATTTAAAACCATTTTAAGTAAATACAGATAAAACTGTGGCAAAGCTGGCCTTAAAATAAAATATTTTTTTTAAAAAAATACTTTTTTCCAGACTACACCATCTCATGTGATTGGACAGCTGGATAAACTTATAAGAGAGGTAAATCAATGTTAAAAGGTACATTTGTACACAGTGACCATGACTAACCCCATCTCAGTGAGTTTCCAGGAAATGCATCTAGGCATGTATGATAAAGAACTCTGGTGGCCCATGGTCTAAGCTTGTGAGAGTGGGACACCTTATCCCATGATTTTGATAGATGCTCCTCCCACCCCAACCATATGTTGCTGATAAGTAATAATAGTTCTTCTCAGTTCATGAGATGTAGCTCCAGAGAGCTCCTTGCTCTTGGAAGATTTGGTGAGAGGATTTGGGACTACTCCTGGAAGCTGGGAAAACTTTTGCATGTAGAATGAGATCTATATATACAGCCAGCCCTTCTTATACATGGATTCAAGCATCCATGGTTTGAAAATGTCAAAATATATATATAAATTTCAAATATCAAACCTTGATTTTCCATTTTTTATAAGGGATACCATTTTGCTATGCCATTATATTTAATGGGACTCGAGCATCCACAGATTTTGTTAACCACGGGGGATCTTGGCACCAAACCCCAGCGTATAACAAGGGTCCACAGTAGTTTAAATTGTGTGGAACAGTTGCCACTCTACATGCACCTTTTTGATAGTAAGTATGTTGTTTAGTACACACACACACACATGCACCATTGTGTAATACTGTGTTTTTTGTTTAAACGAGAGAAATGGTAGCAGCATGAATGCCAAGTGCTCATGACATAAATCTGTTCTGATCATCAATTCTATTCCCCCAGCAATCAGTCCTGGTCCTGTTGTTAATAGTTTGTAGAACATATGTCTTTTTGGTAGGGTCAGAACAAAAAAGATTGCTGTAAATATTTTACTAGTTCAAAATAACATAAATTTAGATAAATTTCATTTGTACCTTGATATAGGTATGGTGGCACAGTGGTTAAATGCTGGTACTGCAGCACTCACTCACAAACTACAAGGTTGTGAAAATATGCTGAGGTAGCTGTGTTGGCCATTTAGCAAATTCAAACAAAAATCCACCAAACAGTGATACTTTGATTGGTCAACCAAAATGCATAGTATACTTGTTACAAGCTTTTTCATCGGGCAAGATGTTACAAACCAAACAGGAGAAAAAAACTGGAGATGTTAGTAAGATGCCTGCATTTTGATGTTTCTGTCCTTAGTTAAGATGATATGAGGAGGGTAAATTTTGCAGGCTGGCTCCCAAACCTGTCCAGGGGCTCAGGGTCAATTCAGCCTAGCATCCTTCCGAGGTCGCTAAAATGAGTACCCAACTTGTTGGGGGCAAATAGCTTACAATTGTATACGACTTGGAGACTGCTTAGTGCAGTATGAAGTGGTATATAAATGAAGCTGCTGTTGCTATTAACAGATATCCATCCTGAAGTTGTGTATATTTATATTGGAAGTCCATTGATTTTAAAATAGTTTAACCTCAAGTAAATTTGCTTATTTATAAAACCCCCAGGAAGTTATTAAAACATTATTGTTTTAATATCAGTAGTATTTATTGCTGTTTGTCTTGGTCTAGGTTTCTACTTTGGATGGTGTTTTAGAAGTTCGAAACGAACACTTCTGGACATTGGGGTTTGGTTCATTGGTATGTATTTTTTTCTTCATTGTGTCATTTTTTTAAAAGCAAAGTTTGAGGCACTAATCAGTCCAATCATTTAATAAGTCCAGTCATTTCTTGTGTAGACCAGGGTTATATTAAGTACATTAAATTTTTGTTTGCTTTCTAGGCTGGATCAGTACATGTGAGAATTCGAAGAGATGCCAATGAACAAATGGTACTTGCTCATGTGACCAACCGATTATGTACATTAGTGTCTACTTTGACAGTTCAGATTTTCAAAGATGACTGGATCAGGCCTACCTTGACCACTGGACCTATAGCAAACAGTATGCTGACTCTTTCAGATCATCATATAATTCCCATGCCACCTCTAAAGGCTACAGAAAACTCTAGCCCTGCCACATCCACTCCAGCTAGAGCAAGCAGCCCCCCTCCTGAATTCTCTTTTAATACTCCAGGCAAAAATATGAACCCAGTCATTCTGGCAAACACTCAGGCAAGACCGTATGGACTAGGCTTCAACCGTGGAACTGTACCTTACAGCAGTGTCTTCACTTCAGGATTAGGGATGCCAGCAATAGGAGCAACGCAGGGATTCAGGACTGGTCTTATAAATGCCCCCCACAGATATGGAACTAGCACTCGAGGTCAGTCCAGACCTTAATAAACTATTTCTCATATTTATTGTTTGAATTCATTTTTTCATCTATTTTATTGCTCATTTTTCTACAGGACCAAATTTTCTAGATATGTAGGATCAGGTGTTTCCAAAAACATCATGAAAATAGGTGTTCTGATTTCATCTTTTATGTGGTTATTGCTCTTTAACTGTGAAGTTGTTTGCTCAGTGACAGTCTGACAAAGAGTGACCTGCTCCATATTTTTATTGCTCCTTTTATAAGTGAATATAACACAATATATCAATGAACTTTCTGAAATTAACAAATTTTATCAAAGAAGTGATTAACCTGATGATTAATGAGATAATTCTCTTTGAACAAAACATTTTGCATCCTTTTTCTAAAATATTGTTGCCTCTGATGTAATCAAGCAATCATTTTTAAAATTCATATTTTCCTTAAGTAAAAAAATAAATGTTTTTTAAATAAAACCAGGCCTCCTGGAGGACCAGTGGGTACTATTGAAAGTCAGTTTGACATTTAAGGAAATATATATCCACGTTTTACAAAAGTTTTGTCAGCTACTCTGTGGTTGTAAGTATTGCAGATTAATATTTATTCCTATCTTTTTGATGGTCTGCTGGGAAATAAAATACCACATAGAGTGATAACAGTGAATCCTGTGTAAAGTGTTCAATGGGAGAGCATATGTATGAAAAACTGATACTTTGGTTACTCTACTGGCATCCTGACATTTGTGAAAGCAATTGACTTTGACATCAGTACCTAGTTTCTATTGTTTAAATATTGGGGTTACCTGTGATGTGATGGCAAGCATGAGTCCTAGACATCGGGATGTCTGTTTTATATCTGACAGAAACAACAAGTCTTCTCTTATGGCTTTCATCAGTAATGTTTTGATGTCTTGCTAATCATGAAACCAGGTATGCTTTTCTTTGAGCACAAGGTGAACTGTGTTTTGGGGGTCATCCTTCAATGACTGTGTTTGAAGGCTTGTGTGTGGGATTTTGTTTGTTTTTGGCCATGTGCTCTCCCTGAGCACATGGTCTAAGGGGGCAGGGGCTTCTGCTGAGTCACTGACTTGCTTGGGGTCTGAGGTATGAGCTACTAGCTCTATATAACTGCTGGCTCTGTCTTTATTGCTCAGTCTCTGAGGACCAGTGGTACACACAGTCATATCAGTCAGAGTTATTACAATCTGAAGGGGTAAAAAAAAAAAATAACTGCAGGGTTGGAGGAAGAAGGATCTCTTGTTTGCTGCAGTGTGTACTCGCCATGTTTGACTTGCCAGAAAACCTGACTATACTTGCAGCAGGAACAAATTTGTGGCTCTCTTGAAAGAGAAGGTCAAGAAACTGCAGCTACTGAGACTCCTTAGTGCATCAGAGAACATGAATACTTCCTGGATAGAAAAGAGGAGAATTGAGCCTGCTGAACGAACAGGAAGAAACTGCCTTCTAGTTTGTTGTGTTTTACCCACTGTATAGAACTTTTAATATCAAATCATGTATTCTGCTAAACCATCTTGAACATTTCAAGAAGCATAAATAGAAATTAAATGCAAGGAGAATTGCGTTCCAGTAAGGTTTTGGTTTTATTGTTCAGTGACAATCTACAAGAAACGTGCCTAGCCAAATGTAAACACTAAGAATGGTAGCCAGCTTTTAAAAATAATATCCAGATCACTGCATTTTCATAGATTAGTAATAAATGATATTTAAGAACCAAATGTATGGTGTATATTAGTAGATGGTGACAAATGACCATAAGAGGGCATTAATTTGTTTCTTTTCTTTAAAAAAAATATTTTGTGTTGTGTTAATTATGCATTGCAGTCAATAATGTCAAAAAAGAGGACATCTTATATAATCTTACTACATAGTCTTTCTGCTTGTCTCTAGCAACCAATACAATATGCTGTATTTTGCGTATTTCAGTTCTTTTGTATTTAAATCTACCACGATGCAATAGAGTTTCTACAGGCCAGAGATAATTGTAAATGGTTCCTTCTCTGGTATATTGCATATGGCCAAAGCAAATTCCCCCCTTTTTACATTTATTTAGTACTTTCTAGGTAGCACTATTTTCATCTTTGAACTGAATGACTAGTGCCTTTTGCATGCAGAAGGTTGCAGTTCAATTTTGGCCTTTCAAGGTAGTGGTGGGAGATACTCCTATCAGAAGAAATTCTGAACTATTGATCAGTATAGGCAGTTCTGGGCTAGATGGACCAACAGCTTTCAATGTACTCCTAGCATTGCTTGAACCAAAGAAACTCTGTGATATAGAATAGCCAATCCTGTGAATCTGATATCACCAATCTAAACATGGGAAGTAATGTCAATCAGGAAGAATAAATACCAAGAACATAACTCATGGATATCTAAAAACCAAAACATTCATCTTAAAAAAAAAACCCCACAATCCATCCTAATTTCAGAGTATGGTAAAGGGACTAACATTATCAGATGAAGTTTCCTGTCTCCTGTATGGGTGTACTTGTACACATACCAGACATCATAAGTGATATAAACAACTAAAAGGACGTAACTGCATGGCAGATGTGGGCCATGTGTGGCCCTTCAAATATTTGACTACAGCTCCCATCAACCGTAACCATCATAGCTAATGGGGAGGGATGACGGGAGCTGCAGTCCAAAAATATTTGCATGGTCACAGGTTGTCCACTCACCTTGTAACTATGGCATGCAAGCTACTCTTTTGTGCAGGTGTCCGAGACTGAACTATTAGATGAAATTAGCAAGACAATATTTCATGAATATGCAGTATATATTTTAAAGGATACAGAAATACAGCCTGGAAATGCGTATGTTTCAAAAGTTGGGGTGAGTTCTGTGGTACCACTTGATGCTATTACCTGTCTATGATTCAGCTTTAAGCATAAAATCCAGTGTTGAATAATTGCCTAAGAGATTAAACAGCTAGCTGAGATCTTTTCTCAGCAGATAAATGGTTGCAGGTTACAGACCAAGAAGTTTAAAATTTTTAAGCATTATGATTTAATCTGGGCCCACTATTTCCCCCACTTTTTTGATAGTTGTAACTGGGTGTTATTTGTGGGGAGGGGACAATCAATTATTGCTATGACACAGGCACTGAAAATGTCCTTTGAAACTGCAAACTTCTGAAATTCATCTGGGTAGCAGAATATTACAGGATGCTCATAATTTTTAAACTTTTTGAAAAAACAGTTTCCTATCTTTAATTGTACAGTAGCAGGCCTAAATTCAGTTGTTAATCCCAACAAGGTTTCTCAGCAAAACCTGTCTTCGCCAGTGAAGATGCAATAAAATAACAAAGTTGTTCAACATTATCACCCTTGGATTTTTAAGAAAATGGCACTTAGTTCTTTAAAACTTGAGGTCACTATTATGGAATCTTGAATATTATAGTGTAGGATAGTGAAACCCAAGATTTTGGCTCACCCAAACTGAGGCTAAACTGGATTGATTGTCCTAACTAGAGTAATCCATTGACCTGAAGGAATTTACATAAATATTGACTCACCAACTTCCTGTTGATTCAGTGG
Organism: Sceloporus undulatus; assembly: GCF_019175285.1. Taxonomy (NCBI): domain Eukaryota; kingdom Metazoa; phylum Chordata; class Lepidosauria; order Squamata; family Phrynosomatidae; genus Sceloporus; species Sceloporus undulatus. Next base: position 61,678,144 of record NC_056522.1, on the reverse strand, counting down.
ATTTACTCTGGCTGGGATTAACTCAGTGCTTCTCAATTATTTTCTGTCATGCCCCCCTAGGAAGAAGAAAACATTTCGCGCCCCCCGCGTGACTGTAAATAGTATCATTTGTCTATAAAATTGGTCAAATGAGCCCCCCTTTATGGAGCCTCGCACCCCCCTGGGGGGCGCGCCCCACTATTTGAGAAGTACTGGATTAACTATTGAATTTAGGTCTACTACTATAGTACTGCAGTGAAAGACAGTGAACTGTGTTTTGCTATAGATTTTTCTTATTAGTAAAGAATTGAATATAAATGTATTTGTTTTCATTCCAGTTGTCACAAGGGCTTTGGATCCTCTCCATACTCCTATCAAAAGACAAAATGTAAAACTTTCTATATTAAATCCCAAGGGATTTACATCTTTTTCCATTATTCACGTAGGCAGTGGTTGATCACACACTTTGCATAAAGATGGCCCAAGGTTGACATTTAAGCAAGGAGAGAAGACTCCTTGAAACTGGAAAGATGCTGCCAGTCGGTGTGAATAATACTGTGGGAAATGAACAAAACAAATATCTGGCTCAGTATACAATGGCATCCTATATCCCTACATTTATTTTACTCCTATAGAATCCAAAAGTGTATTAGAAAAATCCAGAGGTACATGTGGAAAAATGTTAAAGGAGGGCAACTGGTAGGTGGGTACCAAAATTGTTATCACAGATGGAGATATTCCAGCACAAACACTTGCAGAATTTTGTTGAGGTTATCAACAGTAGGCTTGTCAAGGTTTTCTTCTGTGTCCTCCATTGTATGCCACACTCTAGGGAAAGGGGACGGTATCAAGTGTAGGACAGGAACTCCTAGTATGAAGAGGAGAACAATGATAAAGAGATGATTAAAGCTCTGGAGTTCACTGTATTGGTGTGTGGGTAATATTTCCAAGATCTGTATATATTTTTTGGAACTGTAGTTCTCAGACACCTTTCCCAGACATTGTGGCAATTTTAATATAAATGTGGTGTGCTACATTTTCAGTATTGGAAGGCTGATGTCGGGCAGCTAAAAGTTAATTCACACAGTCAGTGGTCTTCTGGCAGCCATTTTGTTCTGCAGCTCCATTTTATTGTCTACTTGAGTGACTTGTTTTCCAACTCCTGTACCCTATTGCCAGCCTACAATGAGGTGGCTTCTGGTGGCATCCAGAATTGAAAGCTTCTGTTTCGGATGTACAACCTACCCAACCAGCTTTCCACATGGATGAACCACTTTGGGTTGAGAAAAAAGATGCCACAAAGTCAAGACAATCATATGAACTGTCCCTAAATATGCAACCTAATTCACAAGCACACTTACTCTGCTGAATACATTGTGGGGATTAATATGTATGGAGTTATTAGCAAGTGTGCATCTCGCTCGACTTCTGTAGATCAGAACTGGGACTCATGATTTTCTAGGTGTTATTGGACTTCAACTCCCAGCATTCCTCATCTTTAACTATACTAGCTCAGATTGTTGAACTTGCAATCTAACATCTGGAGCACTCCATGATTTCCACTCCTGCTATGCTGCAAAGCAACCTGTGTGGTTAAAAGTTGCCTTTGTTCCCAACTTGGTAGAGATTATGTGTCTTCAAGTTGTTTCTAATTTATGGCAACCCTATCACAGGATTTATTATCCTAGAGTGGGACGTAAGGTGTATGGTGAAGCAGGTGAAGAAATCACTTAAAGCTAATACTGTACAGTTAAAATCCTATTTAAAACTGATTAAAATTATATTAAAACAATATAAAATTATTTTTAAAACATACAGAATTTAACAAATAAACAAAGCACATGCTCCATGCTCCTATAAGAAGCCTGCCTGAGAGCAATTACATATTAAAAGCCTGCTTAAACAAAATGGTGTTTGCCTGCCAACAAAAGGAAAGCATTGAAGGGGCCAGCCCTCTATGTCCAGGGTTTTCTGGAGCTGAGAGGGTATGACTCACCAAGGTCACCCAGTGGGTTTCCACGGCAAAGAAGGTCTCCAGAGTTGTAGTTCAATGCTCAAATCACTATACGATGCTGGCCCAACTTGGTACATATTACAGTATAAGCAAAACAGGTCCTTGTGTGCCAATGGAAGAATACAGAATGTAAAGGTTTCCATACCTCTTCTTAGAAATGGAGCGTGGTCATCTTCAACAGGGTGTCTTCGTAAGTCGTTCCGGAAATACTGCCTTTCAGCAGGGTAATTCTTCAGTAAACCCAAGTCATGAAGGTTTCGTTCTGCAGTTTGTTAAAAGAAAATACAAAGATAATGTTTGAACAATACATGATGATATAAATGCTTCTTTTAAAGCCCAGTGCTTAATTAAAACACAATTTTGTAGCTGAAATAGAGTTTTCCTCAAAACTTCACTCCAATCTTGTGAGTGCAGTCTCAGTTACCATGAGTGTTAAACTGGTTCATGTAAAAGGTTAAAGTCAAATATTGAATTTGCTTGGCTGCTGCTTAGTATGTCTCAGTTTGCATAGGTTTTTATCTTAATATATTTTGGTTTGCTTTAGTGGAAGAAAAAAAAGAACATAATGTGACTAGTTAAGATATTATGCTGTAACATTATAACCAAACAGGAGTTTTCTTTGAGATTTTTCCAGCCAAGGAGAGGGTATAATATGGCATACTGCAGGGACATAGCCAGGATTTTAGGAAGGGGGGGGGGTTTCCAGACTAAGTGCCACCATTATATTGGGGCTTGGGTGCGGCGGCGCAGCAGCACACACCATTCATTTTTCTAATGGAAGGGGGAGGTCCAGACCCCAAGAAACCCCCCCCCCGGCTACGTCCCTGCATACTGAGAGATGTGATGTAAAATGCTGAGAGTGTTTAAGAGTACTGTAACTCTGGTGCTCACAACTATAATAGGTCACGTTGTTTTACTATGTGCAACAGGCAACTTTACTTTTCAAACCGATATGTCTTGCAGAATCCAGCCTTACCAATTGCTTCAAGTCTAGCAAACCAACGAGCAGTGTTGAGAAAGTAAACAGGAAAAATTGGGTTCCGAGCACCAATTAAATCCAGTAACACGAAAAGATCCTATGAGAAGTTGGTAAAGAGAAAAGACTGTTAAAAACATCATTTTTAGCACCCTGGGCCTAAATACCCTAAAGGCACCATATCCTGTCTAAAATTGGATGCAAAGCAGGGTCAGCCCTGGTTAGTACTTGGATGAGAGACTGTCAACAAAAACCAGGTGCTGTAGGCTACAGTTCAGAGGAAAGAACTGGTAAACCCACTTCAGAATATTCCTTGCCAAAGAAAATCCTATGAAATGGGCTGCCATAAGTTGTCCGACAACTTGAAGGCACATATACACACAGATATAATGAAGTACCTATCTAAAATGTTGACAGCCCCAGACAAATTTGGGACTGAGCTGCCTTTCTTTAGTATTGTTAACTTTTTCTCACAGTGCCCCAGCACTGACTATAAATATATTCAGTATATTTTACTTTTCCCCAAATTGTTTTCATTATTATACATTATAAGATTCTGCTCTTTAAAAAGTAGTATCACAGCTTCCTCTCTACTTGTACCATAAGCCTTTAGCATATGATGCTCAAAACAGGACAGATAGAACCATGATGTTGGCTGTACACAAGCACTGATCCTTGGGCTTCCATGGCAGCTATTTGTGTGCTGAGGCCGTATGTTTCGTCAAGTGGTGTGATCAAATTAAAAATAATTTATAATTATTTTAAAAAATTAAACTCCCTACCCCAGTGTTGGGTTTAAAAGGGGGGGGGGGGACCCTTCAGAGCTATAATAGAGGATTTTTCTCTTTTTAACCTCCCTGTTATGCTTTTATTTCTAGGGTGACTCTTTAAATAAAAATCAAGATTGTGGGGGGGATAAACCTGCCCCATTCATGAAGAGATCTACCCTGGTATCAGTCCAAACTGGGATGTGTTCACATAATTTAGAAATTAAAACTAACAACAATTGAGGTTTTTAACTGTAGGCTGCATTGTAGTATTATTCAAAGGATTGTTGCTTCTAATCTGATAGAGCATAAAAAGATGTAAAAGAACCCCTTTGAGACTAATTGGGGGGAAATGTAGAATAAGTTTTTGTGGACTCCAGTTGACTTCACCAGATGTCAAACTCCTGATTGTGTCTAAGGAAACAGATTTTCTCCATCTCAAACATGCTACAGGATTCATTTATATCTTTTTAAGCAGGATGCATGCTTAACATAGCATATGGTTTAACCCAAGACTGCAGTGCTCTTGGGCTGCATCTGCAGTTCAGAATTAATGCAGTTTGACACTACACAACTACCATGGCTCAGTGCTATGAAATCCTGGGGTTTATGGGTTTTTTAAAAAAAAATTATTGATTTTAGTATATTACAAAAACAAACAAACAAAATATTCTACAAAAAAAGGAAATGGAATGTTGTTACATATAATGAACTAATAGAAAATATAAATTAAAGGAGAGAAAAAGAAATTATAACAACTGGCATTTTCCAATTTGCATTCTTTCTGTATCTCAAAAATTGAACTAACAAAGCTATTTGACTGATCCCTTTTTAACATTTGTAAATATGAAGTTCTATTTGTCAGGGTATATACCCCGCTTTTAGTACCTTCTTGATTCAAGACTAGAATCACCTTTGCTAACCTAATGCCTCATTTTCCCGACCTTGTTCCATTTCTTTTCAAATTCTTGATTTGTTTTCCCCCCTATATGCATTGTCAATCTGTCCATTATTAGCAACTAGTGTATTTTTAATTTCCTCTCTTCTGTAGAGGGTGTTTCTCTTGATTTCCAGTATTTGGCATAAACCATGCGTGCCGCTGATATCATATATAGTATTACACTAATTTGGTTATGTGACAGTTTAGCTTGTATTACGCCCACAATGTTTAGTAAGAACAGCTCTGGTAGGAGGGGAAGATTTATTTTTAGTGTTTCTTGCATCATTTTGTGTATATTTTTCTAGTATCTTTGAGTGTTCTTTCATTTTGGCTAATCTAACAGAGGTTAAGTACCATCTGTGAAAATTTGTTAGATAATTTTCTTTTAGCATATTACATTCAGTAAATTTCTGATTGCATTTCCACGATTATTCCCACATTTCTAGGGGTATTGGTCTGCCTATATTTTGCATCCATTTTACCATGGTTTCTTTAATAGATTCTTCCTTCAACTCAATCTCTAAAAGTAATTTATAGGTTTTCTTAATAAAACCTTTCACCCCTCCCATGAGAATTTTATCCAAGTCTTTCCTTTATGTCTCTGTTCCTTCACTTTTAATATCTTTACTAAATTCTTTGCTTAATTTTAGATAATGGAACCAGTCGATTATTATCCCTTCTTGTTCTAGTTGTTCTCTCAACTTGATTTTAATTTCTCCCTTCATATCTGTTAGAAGGTCTTCATATTTGATCCACTTGTAGTCTCCCAAATTCACTTTTATGGAAGGCTTCTTGTAATGAAGCCCATCGTGGAATTTTTGGATACAAAAAACTCTTATAGGATTTCCAAACTCCAAATATTGCTTTCCTTAGACAATGTAAATTAAATTCTTTATCTATTTGGGGAGAGTCATGACATACTGTAAATATGTGTGCCATTCTAGTTTCATTTTGATTTCTTCTAAATCTAACGGTTTCTGATTATCCAGCAAGATCCAATCTCTTGCCCATAAAAGTGTACATGCATTGTAATATAGTTGGAGATTGGGGAGACCCAGCCCCCCTTTTTATTTTCTATCTTGCATGACTGCGATCTTTATTCTGTGTTTTTTTCCCCTGCCAGATGAAGTTTGCCATGCCTTTTTTCCAGCTAGTAAATGGTTTTTTATTTGTCAGTATGGGCAATGTTTGGAATAAAAATAGCATTTGGGGCAGGGCACACATTTGTATTGTTGCCACTCTATCCAGAAGCGACAATTGTTTATTATTCCAATTATTTAGATATTTTTTATTATTATTCCAAGTGCTGTCATAATTATTTTTGTAGAGGTCCACATTTTGGTTAGTAATTGTAATTCCTAAGTATTTGGTTTTACTCACTATTTGAAATTCTGTTTTTTCCTTAAGTGCATCGATTTCCTTTGATGTTAAGTTTTTGGTTAGGATCCCACTTTTAATTTTATTTAGTTTAACGTCAGCAATATCCCCAAATCCTTTTAAAATTTTCTCCTATTTTTGGATGCCTGTTATCGGATTATCTAGGAAAATTACAATATCATCCGTATAAGCCCGCAGATGATATCTATGATTTTGTATGGTTGGTACTTTGATTTCCTTCTCGTTCTGGATTTTTTAAATCAATATTTCCATGGCCATTATAAAAAGGAGTGGAGAAAGAGGGCATCCTTAGCGTGTTCCTTTGGTGATATTGCAATTTTTTGTTCTTTGACCATTTACCAGTATCTGGGTCTTTTGAGATTTATAAATATTTTGTATACTATTTGAATATCTACCACAGATTCCACATTCTTCTAAAAGAGTAATCAAATATTCCCAATTTATGTTGTTGAATGCCTTTTTTAAATCCAAAAACACTGCCCCTGATTTATAGTCTTTTATAAAGATTATAGGATTCCAAAATATTCAGTTAACACTCTAATGTTGTTTTTTAGATATCTCCTAGGGAGGAAACCAGCTTGTTCCTCAGATATCCATTTCCTTAGGATTTTTTTTAACCTGTCTGCTAGTATTGATGCATATATTTTATAATCCAGGTTAAGGAGTGTAATTGGGTGGTAATTAGATATATGTTCAGGATTCTTTCCTTCTTTCAGTATTAATACTGTTAAAGATTGTCCCCATGTTTCAGGTATTTTACCACTATTGGTTTTTTAATGGTATTGTGTAACCATATTGACAACTCCTCTCTGAAAACTTTGTAATATTTGGCTAAGAATCCTTCTGGTCTCAGGGCTTTTTCTTCCTTCAGATTTGCAATTGCAATTTCTACTTCTGCCAGAGTTATAGGGGAGTTGAATATTTCTAGTTGTGGTTTAGATATTTGTGAAGGTTGACATCCTTTTATATATTCTTGGATTTTTCTCTTTTTATCTGTGTTACTATGTCTGCTGTAAATAATTTTTGGAAGTAGTATTCTGTTATTGTTTTCAGGTCTTGTTGTGTTGTATATTCATGACCATTCTCTATAAGTTTTACTATTGTTTTTTTGTTTGTTTTTTCCCTTTTTAATTTAACAGCAAGCCATTTTCCTACCTTATTGGCATTTTCAAAATGGTAATGTTTTATATATTTTATTTTGTTCATTACGTAATGTGTTATTTTGTGATTTAGTTGATTTCTAATTGTTTGTATTTCGTAGTATAAAACTTTGTCATTGGGTTTTACTGTGTATTCTTGTTGTTTAATTTTGAGTTTGTCTGTCAGCTCTTTCTCTTTCCTTTCTTAGCTTTCCTATGTATTATTTCCTGTTGTGGCATCTGAATGCTCTGACAGAGAAGGCTAACAATACCTCACAAAACTACAAATTCCAGAATTCCATAGCATTGAGCCCTGGCAGTTTGGTGTCAAACTGCATTATTTCTGAAGTGCAGATGCAGCCTGGGTCCATCTTATTCCCTGGCCACAGTCAGTAGCAGCCGATGAATTCCATGTCAATGAGTCAGCTCTAATGCTTAGTCCATAATCTTTGCAGTCCAAGAGGAACTATTCAAAGTGCTGAACTATTTGAGAGTTAAGATTCAGCACCTCAAATAGCTCCTTTTAAAGTCTGGACCAAAACCCAGGGCAGATTCATTGCCATTCTGAAACAGAAGCTACCAATCTTCTGTTGTACTTTAAAACATCTACAGAGAATTTTGTCAATAAGAAACCAGTAAGATATTTCCCAAGAAACTTTCCAGATCTGATATCTAGATCCAAGACTTCAACTCTCCATTTTCCTTAAAGCATCATAAAGTTAACACTTACAATGCCCTGAATCTGATTTGTACTTGTTGCACCAGGTGGGTGTGCAGTAGCTGCCATTTTCTGAGCCAAGGATCGCGAGCCATAGAGTGAATCAGAAGGGGTCCATCGAACAAAGGCTTCTTCACCATCAAAGAAAATGAGCTTCAAGGAGAGATCTGGCCTGGCACTCAAGTTCATCTGCTGTGGAAGGATGCATGGAGAAAGTAGAACATGAGGACACAAACTGAAGAGTGACACAGAAAAGAAGAGAGGGAGAGGAAGCAAGTACCTTCAGTGAATGAAGTTGTGTGTCCAGGGCACGTGCCAGTTCTAGCATCATAGCGCATGGCACGGCTGAGTCACTGGCTCCCACAAAGACTTCACCATCCAATTGCGGTGGAAAGTATTTGGAATCATAATGGCAAGCGAGGACCAAATGGCGCTTGGCAAAAGGATTGAGGGTGCTGATTATATTTGAAAACGTGCGGTAGCCATAAGGCGTATGGCTCTGAAACGTATCCTCTTCGACAACCCAGCCAGCCTGGAGGCCATGCAAACGGTGCTTGATATGCTGAAATATAGACATGCCACAGGTCAGAGCAAGAATACCACTACATATTTCCCAGCCACCTTTGCAGGAACAAGAGAACTTCCTTAAAAGAGCTGAACTGAAATTGCAACCCTGAAATAATATCAAAACTTGTACATTGGAAAAGTAATGTTCATTCTGTTTACAGTATTTCTGTACTGCCTTTTGAAACCAAACAGGTCAGTACAGAAGCAACAACAATGCAGTAGTGACATAAAAATCAGGCCTGGAGCCAATTGAATCAATTGCTGAATGGTAAGTCTATCTGGGACTAGCAATTGGATTTAGGCCATAAATAAAATGTTAAAAGTAATTTTTAAAACCCACAACAATGCTATTAAAGACCCAGTTAAAAGATACATCTTGTCACCTTACCTAACCATAGCAAAAGTAGGGACTAGTTGTAATTCCAAACAGAATACATTCCTGAATTTGGAAGTTCCACAGGGTAAAATTTGATTGTGTACGTGTGCATGTTAAATGGCATATGTTTTAATCTGGTTTTAATTTTTTTATTGTTTAATCTTGTTTTAAACTTTGTATCTTGTGGGTGTTAGCAATGTTTTTTAATTTGTTGAAAGCCACTTTCAGCCTCAAACTGGGAAAAAGGTGAGATAGAAAATCATCATCATCATCACCATCATCTACCTTATCTGATCCATAAGTGCACCTCTGTGAGTGAGGCTGCCTTTAAAAGAAGCAAATATATTGTTTTTGTTGTTGCTTATCTGCCTCGCTCCATGGATTGAAGTGGGGAACAACAATTAACAGACAAACAACATCAGGTACAACACATGTCAATTTAAAAGGACAAATAAGATACTGTATGCACATATTAAAACAATCCATATCCATTCATCATTTAAAATTCACAATTTAAAAAACAGCTTTCTTGTCAACATTTCATCTTTACTTAGGGACAGATTGCAAATAAACACACAACTTGATGAAACAGAGAGGCATTCTCTGATTGACCCTGGTTGGCTATTTAAGAAGAAGGAGATTAAGGAGCAAGAGGGTGCATCTCTATATCATTCCCTTATTATTTATTTGTTTGTTTGTTTGTATCCAGCTCTTTTCCCAGGACTGGGACTCAGAGCGGCTTCACAGCATTAAAAACAGTACAATTAAAAGCATAAAAATAAAATAATAATAATAATAATAATAATAATAAGTACATTGAAAATGAATTAAATTATTACAATATTAAAACATATAGTTATTAAAAGAATAAAATGTATTTCAAAAATGATAAAACTGTAAATGAGGGGGGGACTGTAACAAATTTTTAAAATGGTCCAACATCCAAGCCTGTTCTTATAGCAATTCCTTAAACACCTGTGTGAATAGGTAGGTCTTCACCTGCTGACGGAAGGCCGTCAAGGAGGGAGCCATTCTGATCTCCCTGGGAAGGGAGTTCCAGAGTCTAGGGGCAGCCACTGAGAAGGCCTTCTCTTGCGTCCCCACCAGAGGATCTCAGAGTCTGGGCCAGTTCATACCAGGAGAAACGGTCTGCCAAATAGGGTGGATCTGAGCCATGTAATTAACCCCCTGCCATGCAGGAAATCTGATTCAAAGCATCCCTGACAGAAAGCCATCCAGCTTTGGTTTAAAGACCTCCAAGGAAGGAGACTCCACCACACTCCGAGGGAGTGTGTTTCACTGTCGAACAGCCCTTACTGTCAGGAAGTTCCTCCTAATGTTGAGGTGGAATCTCTTTTCCTGTAGCTTGCATACACTGCTCCCATTCCTATTCTCTGGAGCAGCAGAAAACAAACTTGCTCCTTCCTCAGTATGAACATCCCTTCAAATATTTAAATAGCACTATCATATCACCTCCTAACCTTCTCTTCTCCTGGCGAAACATCCCCAGCTCCCTAAGTTGTTCCTCATAGGGCATGGTTTCCAGACCCTTCACCTTTTTAGTCGCCCTCCTAGTTTGATGCCATCTGCAAATTTAATGTGTATGTCCCCAATTCTGTCATCCAAGTCAGTGATAAAGATGTTGAATAGCACTGGGCCCAGGACATAGCCCTGTGGGACCCCACTGGTCACTCCTTACCGGGATGAAAAGGAGTCATTATTGAGCACCTTTTGGGTTCGGCCGGTCAACCAATTACAAATCCATGTAACAGTTGCATTGTCTAGGCCACATTTCACTAGCTTGTTTGTAAGAATGTCATGGAGAACCCTGTCAAAAGCCTTACTGAAATAAAGATATACTATATCCACAGCATTCCCTTCATCTACCAAGCTGGTAATTTTATCAAAGAAAGAGATCAGATTTGTCTGGCATGACTTGTTTCTCTGAAACCCATGTTGACGTTTTGTGATTATGGAATTGCCTTCTAGATGTTCACACACTCTCTGTTTAATGATCTGCTCTAGAATATTAATATTAAACTTAATTAAATGAGTGGCAAGATAATTAATTTCATTAATGTTACTTAATTAACTTTTTCCAGCATTAATAATATAGTTAATATTGAGCTAGTAGCTTAATGGGAGAGTGGCTTTTCCAGGATACTGCTGTATGGACATGGAGTGCCATTCTGGAGGTTCTGACCCTCTCTGCAATCAGTCAGAAGTGCAGATCCTGGAAAAATAACTGTTTTGGATTATAATTCTCAGAATCCTCCAACCAGCTAGGGTAGATGTAGTCCCAAAAAATAACTTTTCAAAGTTGGAACAGGAGAAGGAGTCAACCAGGAGTTTGTGTATGGATGAGGCTAACGGGTAGGAGCCAGTTGATTACGGCAAGTACTAAACAAAAGTGCAAGTATGTTAAGGATACACCTACAACCTGGATCCCATCCACCCCTCCACAGCCATACTTTCTTCATGTTCTTAATTGCAAAAAATAGGGAAACCATTTTTTTTAAAGAAGTGGAGCTTTGAGGCAGTTTACAAATCCAACTGAAATCTAAACAAAACCTAGGAAAAGGCAATCAGGTTCTATTCCTTAGCAATCACATCACTTAATGACATTTAATTGCCTTCCACTGAGGGCAGACCTCACTGTTTCCTTAGCAATGTGTCTCATCTGCTCAGAAACTATCTCTGTGGCATACTATAATATCATTAGGCTCAAGGTCTAATGGGGCCTTATATAACATGCTGATACTTGTCCACAATAAAACCTCTGTACAAATTAAAAGTGATGTGTCGAAAGGCTATTTATTTAGAAAATGGATACAAATGGTCTCTTCTATGAAGTCACAGAAAGGAAGCCAGCCCCCCATGCTCATGAGAATGAAATTAGACATAACTACATGTGGCATTACCATTGGCAACAAAGAAAGGTCTGCCAGTTTGCCTTTCTGTGTGTTTACTAGGACAGAAACCCCAAATAAAATCACGTTAAATGAAAGAACTAGAGAAGGTACCCAATGGAACATCTCCAAAGTAGGAGAGTCAGGGCATGAACAGTTATTGAATAAAAAATCACCTTTTACACCTTTCAAGTATTAAGGAATGTGAATGTAACAAACACGTAGCAAAGAAATATTAATCTATGGGGGAAATGACAACTTAGTACAATGAGTTGCCTGTCTTGGATGGGAACTGATTCCAAATATACCCAGGTATTATTAGTTTTGTCCATGCCAAGTGGTCTAAATGGCTATTTTATCATAAACGTTCTTAAGTGCAGGAGACACACAGTAAGGGCCTTTATCAATATACCTTCAAACTGTCAAAGAACAGTTATCTCTCCATCAAGTTTCAGATATTGTTCTCTTCCCCCATATCAATATATATTCTTGTTAGAACATGCCCAATGATTGCTCTGCTAGAGATGTCACTGTTATGCTCTTTACTTAGGCAATCTGCCGGTAAATCTCCTAGGAGACACAAGACTTCAGTGCAACTGATGCTTTGTGAAACAGTCTATCTCTTTTAGTGCTTCATTAACTGTAGAGTAAATGTACCTATCCTTCCATTCCTGCTGTACTAAGAGGGCTCACCATTGCTTTATGGCTTTTTCAGAGAATCAGGCTTTAGGATGACGAATATGAAATGGTCCTTATTTTGTGGCTATATTTTGTATCTCAGGAATACAAATTTTCCTCCAGTCAATATATCAATTGCTAGTGGCTATTGTTAAGGCATTACTGATGAGAACATCCTCTCCACCTCCATTCCATGAACTTTAATTCTGTAGTTAGACAACAATAGCCAGAATCTTGATGGTACACTACACTAGTAGTATAGTGTTTTTTCTTTGGGTCATACAATGTCAGGGAGGGAAGGCAGACAAAATCTGCTCTTTTCAAGCAGCCTATTTCTCCAATACCATATTTCCTTCATGACTGCAGCAACCAAAGCCTTTTTCGGTCTACATCCCCCCCTCCCACCTATACCAGTGCATTTACTCCAGTGTAGTGCATCAACAGGACACCAGCCAGTAACTTCTACTTGTATGGCAGGGGGTTTGGACTTGATGGTCCTTGTGGTCTTTTCCAACTCTATGATTCTATTATTCTATTTTATGTGACCATGAATTTGTTACAGAATGCAAATTCAGTGCTCCTTCAGGAAGTAGGATGGTAGATATCATTGTCTCAGTTGATCAAAATGCCCTGACACCCTGACATTACAAGTACTGGATCCACTGTAATACTGCCTGCCATGCCAACACCATGTTTGAGCATTTGTACAGCATCGTTATTTTGGTGGAGGAAAGACACCAGTATGGTTTCATGATTCCTACAGCAAGACTGTTCGCTTTCAGTCTGTTAAGTGGGAAAGGAATATTACCAACACTTTGTCTGGGCTACTGTGATTTTTATGTTCATATGTTTGGTGCTGTAGTACAAGTGAAAAGGCTTCAGTGACTTTCTTAGTGGGACGGTCCTTATAATGCTATGGATGCAGATAAATGTCCTGCAGGAAGAATAATTTACAAGAACTAGTGTGTGTGAATCAACTGAGAGATTCAAGAGGCAGTTGATGAGAAAAACCTGGGAAAGAGACAGGGTTTCAGACTATATTTCCAATCTGTTTAGCCTCACCTGACGAACTGCGTAACTTCCTGGTGATCCTGGATATCTCTCTATCAATATTGGGTGTAGATCATTCTGCCACATTCGATTGACATCTGTATGCACAGCAACTTGTTGGATACGTGTCACATTTAAAATGGTTGGCCGGTGGGAATACTGTGGATAGAATAAAAGGTGAGATTATGACAATAGGCTACTGTAAGATGTTTGGCTGTCATGCTTTATCCAGTTGCTAGTGTCACTTAAGAGTAGAAGAACTGAATCAGTTGCTGAATGATAAATCAACACATATATTAAACTAATTATTTTGGTTCATTTATTCTAGTGGGCCTAGTAACTGGATATAGGCCTAAATAGTGAAGGATATATACATATATTTAAGAGTACCTTTTATCTGCTTTTCTATTAATACAAGCATGGGAAGTGGCTAACAATGGAAGAAAATTGTACTCTTTGGAAACTTCATTTTTAGCGTGCTTGGTATTATGGCTAAATCCTAATTTTCTTGAAATAGGAATACTGTAATGGAAAGTATACTTGTTAAGTTTTCTTGCTGACTATGATTAATTTTTTTAAAATGCTTTTAACTAACACAGCCCTCTGACTCAAATTCTTGTGCATGTAGTTAAAGAAAAAAACGTCCAAAATAAAAGCAGGCAAATAAACAAATTTAGCAAGAAAATAAGTAAAAGGCTTAAAAATCAAGTCACCATCCTGAGAAAACAGAACATGGGCTTATTTATGCCAGTCTTTGCCATGTAGCAATAATACTATGGTCAAGCTATTGTTGAAGTAAACATGTTCTTTCAAGCTACAGAGGAAAATTCCCAATATAGAATGGAATTCAAAGTCATAGCCGTGTTTGTCTGGATCAATATGCAAAGGGATCTTGTAGCGCCTTTGTGTGTTTCTGCGATAATGTGCCTGTATGGTAGGGAGATGACGAAAAAAATAAAATAGTAATAACCATGCAAAGTGACTTGACACCATATGGTGTGGATAACCCAGGGGTGTTTTGCCTGCTGGGTTTCGATCCACTTTCAGAAAATCCAGGATTGAGTCAATTTTTTATGTCTGCTTTGGCCCTTAGTCTACAAAAGTTTATACTACCCCCTTCTTTCTCTCAAAGGTGCTACAAGATTTCTTTGCATAGAATAGAATTGCTGTAGTAAGGATAATCACTGATTTAAGTATTAATGCTGTAAGAACTGTTAAACAGTTGAATAGACTGCCTTGGAAGAGGGTCGACCCTCCTTCTTTTGAGGTTTTAAACAGAGGTTCAATGGCCATCTTTCAGGAGTGTTTTAGCTGTGTATTCCTGCATGGCAGAGGATTAAACTAGATGCCTCTTATGTTTCTTTCTAAAGCTGTAATTTTCTAATTCTGTGCTGATGCATAGGGGTCAATGTACACATGATAGTGTATCATTTCTACACTATACAGTTAAAGCAGTATGATGCCACTTTAAGTATCTTGACTCCATCTTATGGATTCCTGGGATTTGGTGAAGGGCTTAGCATTCTCTGCTAGGGAGCTCCAGTCCAGACCTGTAAATGATGGCACCATAACTCTTTAGCAAGAAATTCTAAGTATCACACCAAACTACAGATCCCAGACTTTTATGGGTGGACCTACAGCAGTTTAAAGTGGTATCAAAAAGCGGTATATATGTGTAGTGTGAATACATTCCAAAAGCAGAGTACAGAGCACCAGCAAACAAAAACCTCAAAAAAGCAAACAAAAAAACTCCATCTTTTCCTTGCCCATCTCAAAGTCACCCAAGCACCCACACTTTCCTTACAATATATGGCTGTCTTTATCTTTAGTCTAGTGGGTAGGATTACTAAAAATGAGCCGGTACAAAAATTCAGAAGCACCAGAGTCGTTCTCTCCGCAGGGCTCTAAGACTACATACACTCTGCAGAAATAACCCAGTTTGACACTACTTTAACTGCCCTGGCTCAATGCTATGGAATTTTGGGAAATGTAGTTTGTTGTGGCTCCGGAGCAGAGCTCTGCTTGTTCAGTGCCAAGAGCTGATCTAACTGTGTAGTTTGGCTATCTGTGAGTTTCACAAACAGAAACAGTGATATGAAAGCAATACAACATTTTATAATTCCCTGGAGTTCCAGGGAATGTAACAAATGTTTACTTTAGAAAGGATGAGTAGAGAGTCCTATGAAAGCAGGCAGGCAGGCAGACATCCTTTCACACACACACACCTACCATTTTGCCTCTTAAAGGAACTGTGGATTATACTTCCAGTTTCCCTTGTCTGATAAACTCCTGTGTTTAACTTGTCACAAAGCAGTCCTGTATCTAAAGGATTGTCAGGAGACAAGCCTCTGCTTTCTTCGAAGGGGTACTCTGACCAAATTTGGGCAAAAAAAAACTATAAAAAGGAAGAGCAAAAGGTAACTTAAAGTTGCCCTCATTCAGCGAGCATTTTGACAGCTGACTAAGGAGGGTGCTTGGTCTTGCCCTTTTCAGTAGGCCTAGGCAAAAGCAAACTACTACTGCTGCTGTGTTTTTTCTTCATAGATAGATAGATTTAGAGATAGCCTGTGTGACCACCTCTGATGTTGATTAGCAATGTGTGTCCTGGTTGTCATCTGTGAAATGTCAGAGGGTATATTTGGTCTCTTTAAAACTCTCATCAAAGCACTGTTTAGTGGAGATGAAGTTCTAACCATCCATTAGTGTGCCATTTGTAGGATAAAACTTTTCCCAGTAGAACATATTTGGGAAGGGAGAATTGAAAGTGAGGAAAGCAGGATATGCTGGGGAGGAATGAGTGTTGCTTGCTGTTTTGCCATTCTCCTGTGGCTTCCTGCTTTCCTTCCACAGAGTTCAATATCTGTGTTCCAAAGAGCATATGTACAGTTTCAAAAGCCACAAAAATGGTGATGGTGGTGAAGAGCGCCTTAGAGATGAGAAAGCAAATGTTCTAAGCACCCCCTTTCCTGCACTGGTAGTTCTCCAATTTTATTTTAATTTTTACAGAAATAACTCCAGGATTCTGATTTATACATTAGTATTTTAAATGCTGATTGCACATTTGTGTGTGTATTTAATCCCTCGAGGTTCATCTCTGTAGGCTTTCTAAAGGGGACAGGCATGTGCAGCACTGCACCTGGGGCAAGAAATTAGGGTTGCCAGGTTGGGACCATCCCAGGCTTGAAATTTGATTCTTTGTGGTGTCACAGAAGGGATGCCGTGGTGGCAGGGACGTAGCCAGGATTTTGGGAAGGTCCAGACTAAGTGCCACTATTATAATGGGGCTTGGGTGTGGCAGTGTAGTAGCACACACTATTCATTGTATCTAATGGAAGGGGGGGTCCAGACCCTATGGACCCCCCCCCTTGGCTACGTCCCTGGTGGTGATGTTATGAGGGCAAAGAACAGCCCCTGGGGTGTCATTAAGGATGAAAAATTAAGCATTGAGATCGGTTGGAGAGAGTACACCATTCAAATAAAACACCAGGTCCACAAATGTACAATTTATACCCACGTTTTAAGGCCGCACTTATGTGCTGAGATTCCTTCACCCTGAGGGCCAGGGAAGAGGAACCAGCCCCTGAAACTAAGGCCATGAGATCCAGCAGTCACAGGCAAGATGTATGATCAGGTCCCTTTCCCTGAATTTAGTAAGTGATATTACAGGGGCAAGTGGATGCTGTAATTTATTTTGCAATGTACCGTTTTCTCACTCTCCAGGCCTAAAAGACCTGGGCTCTGCAGTGGTTGTGGCACTGGGGATTTGCTCTCGTGTCCCCAGAGAAGCCACTTAGAAATCACGGATATTCATTTCGATACAGTTTAAAGTCCTGTTGATTTCCCCCTAAGATGATTTTAGGGGGGTGGTATTCTGTGGAGGACACATTCTGCCCCAAACATCCTCCCCTTCTGAATCTACAAAACCAACAACAACAACAAAAAACCACCTGTGCATAAATCCTCAATTTGGATTGCCAGATCTTAAGGCTTGGCCCTAACTCTCCAGTTTTCATGGATCATCATAAGTAGGAGACAAAAGTGCAGTCTTCTTGGGCTAAGCTTCAGGAAAGAGGAAAGAAGTGTGTGCAGATCTCCTGCTCAGCTAATGCATCAGCTGCTCACTGCAATTTGCTAGGCTTAATTGATCTATGTATTTATTTATCTGCCTTCTTCCCACCCAGCCAGTACTGTGCTATCTGTACTGGCTCACCCTCTACTTTCCTCTGAATCCTTCTTATGGCTAGAAGCAAATAGGCTAGATTAAATGTTCCCCTTCCCATTTACCTAGGTAGGTGAGAAGGAATATTTTCCTCTCATTTTGCCTTGATTTGGGAACAGTCCCTTTAGCTAAGAAACCATGGTAACCGTGTGTCCCTGCACATCTTGTTGGAGTGGAATTCCCATTATTCCTCACCCGTTTATGGTGATTAGGACCGCTAGGATGTGTAGTACAGCATGTAGAGGGGCTATATCCAATGTTATGATTTCCACTCATGCTATGGGATTTCCCCTTTTCCTACCCCTCTGGAGCCTTCTAAGCACTCCCTGAACCTGCACCAGAGATCTCCCGATTTTCCAGAGCAAACTGGGTCTCACACAGGGGCTGCTAGTTTTGAAGCAGAATGACTAAAGGTCTGTCTTCTCCTTCATGAGTAAGGTCATGCTCTGCTAGCATCTGAAACATTGGCTTGGGCCCAAGTTACTTACGGGACTGCATCTCCCTATATAATCCGCCCCACACTCTTAGAACATCGGGTAAGAACCTATTGGAAATAGCAACCTTTAAATATGTTGCTACTTCTCAAAGAGCATTCTCATCAATGGCTCCGAGACTTTGGAATAGTCTTCCTGAGGAGATCCGCTTGGCGGCCTTGCTTAGAAACATTTAGAAAAGCAGTTAAAACCGAGCTTTTTAGCCAAGCATACCCCACCTGATATGAATACCCCCCTGATATGTTATGAATGATATGCCCCTGTCTGTGTATGATCCTTGTCTTGCTTGTTGATGTTATTGTCTGATGTTGGATATTTTATTGTTTTAGCTGCTTTTAACTGAATTTTTATGTAAGCACTGTGTGCTATTATTTAGTCTGTAAAACTGCTTCGATCCACCGGGAGAGGCGGAGAAACATAAATAAATTTTATTATTATTATTATTGGGGATTGAATATGGGAGTTAATCACAAGGACCAAATCTATAAAATGGGCTGCTGAATCTTTGTTGTAGAATTCCCTACTTGTTTTCATTTCATTTTGTGGTGGGGAATGCTTTTGTATTCCTCCATCCATGCATTCACCAGACCCATCTGTTTATCTTCAGCAAGAAGACTGCATCATGCACCTTCATGACGTGTTTCCATTTACTCCCAGCCTTTATTTCACGTGTGTTTTCTTTCCTCTGGAATCTGACCCTTCTACTTCATGCTGAGATAATTGGGCTGAGTGGGAGGTATTGATTTATATACCAGCCTACCTCATCACATATTTAATGGCACATATGTGCCATTAGCCAACTAGATCATCTATTGTTTAAGAGATGCAACATCCCTTCTGGGCATTCAGTCCATACCATGCACAATAACAGATTAAATGACAATGTAAAAGGCATAAGGGTAGAACAATGCTCAGAACTGAATCCTCCCACATATCATCACCACTCATGTCAATCCTTGCTGAGAAATGCTGTTTTCAGTCCTTCTTTCTCTCAAACCCTTGACGGAGAGGTCTGTGACCTCTTCCCCTCCCACTCCAATTTCCATCCTCATAAGCTTTCCTCCCCAGTTTATGTTTATTTTCAGATTCCCACCTATCACACACAGACACCCAGCAAAGAGTGGGGAAAATACAAAGCAAGTCAGACAACAGGTAAAGAAAGACTCTTGACCCACCTTTTCCTGAGTCCAGTCTGCTCTGCCTTCCCGGCACCTCACTAGCCCAGGGAGAAAGGCTATGGCCAGGGAGAAGACCCAGGCCAGGCACAAGGAGGCTGCTGCCTTGCTGCCTCTGGCTCCCTTAGCCATGTTATCTTCTGCAGGAACAGTTTCCCCTTTTAATGTAGCAATGTAGGGGCTGCTAATTCTCTCTATGCGCACATGAGAGAGACGGCTTTGGGGGCAGCGATGAAGCAACTCAGCCTTCTTTCTCACACAGAATGAGGCTGGTAAAGCAGGCAGGAGAGAGGACTACAGTCAGGTCACTCAGAGCCACTCTGCATGAGGCTCATTCTTGCTTCTGAACCTGTTTCTTGCCAGCCTGCCTCTCTGGCCAGCTTCATTCAAACAGGGAGATGTTGATTCCCACCATCCAATCAGTCCCGCCTTGCCTATCATCATTTCCTCAGGGATGTGAATTTTTGTCCCTGGCACCACGTCAGCAGCATCAGCATCAGGAGGACAGCATATGACTAATCCCCGCCTCAGCCTTGGGCAGCAGCCACCGCAGGATGGGTTCTCCCCCCCTCTCCCTGCTTCATTTCCTCTGCTCTTCCTTCCTCAGCCAGAGATACAGCTCAACAATATCTCTGGGTACTGGATTGGCTGCTGTGTGTGTACGTTTCATATGTGTGTGCATGTGTTTCATTAGAAAATGGGCAATCACTTTGAGTTTCCTCCCCTAAAAAGTTCTAACGATGGAAATCAGGCACAGTGATTTCTATTGTTAAGGTGCCCTTTCAGCTTCATGAGTCCATGAGCATCAATTTCAGATGTGTTGGGTGAAAGGCATGTATTTTGCTCCCAGAAAGAAGACAGGACAGCCTAACTTTTACCTCTCTTTTTCAAATCTCAACATTATTAAGTCGAAGGCTTTCACGGTCGGCATCCATGGTTTTCTTGTGGGTTTTTCGGACTATGAGGCCATGTTCTAGAAGAATTAATTCCTGACATTTTATCAGCAGCAGTAGCTGGCATTTTCAGAGATACCCAGCTCCCTAAGCCACTTCTCATAGGACCTTTCATAATTTTGATTGCCCTCCTCTGGAAAAGCTCCAGCTTGTCAATATCTCTCTTGAATTGTGGTGTCCAGAACTGGACACTGTATTCCAGTTGAGGTCTGACAAAACAGAACCGAGTGGTACCATTACTTCTCTCAGTCTAGACACTGAACTCCTATTAATGCAGCCAGAATTCCATTGGCTTTTTAAGCTGTCACATCACACTACTGACTCATATTCAGTTTGTACTCTAGTACGACACTTAAATCCCTTTCACATGTACATCAGTCAAACCAGGTGTCACCCATCCTATATCTGTGCATTTGATTTTTATGACCTAAGTGTAGTACCTTACATTTCTCCCTGTTGAAATTCATTTTGTTAGTTTTGGCTCAGCTTTCTAATCTATTCAGGTCATTTTGAATTTTGATCCTGTCCTCTGGGGTATTAGCTACTCCTCCTAATTTGGTGTCATCACAACTTTGATAAGCATGCCCACTATTCTTTTATCCAAGTCACTGATAAAGATGTTGGATAGCACTGGGTCCAGGACAGAACCCTGGGGCACCTCACTTGTCACTTCTCTCCAAGATGAAGAGGAGCCACTGTTGAGCACCCTGTGGGTTTGGCCGTTCAACCAATTACAAATTCACCTAACAGGTGCCTTGTCTAGCCCACATTATACTAGTTTGTTTGCAAAAATATCACAGGGGACCTTTTCAAAGGCCTTACTGAAATCGTCATCAAGAAAAAGATGGGGCGGCATTGGGAGAGAGAAATCATGCCAGCCCCTGGAGGCTGTGACACCCAGTGCAGGGATGATGCTACTTAGAGTGAGTCCAACCAAAAACAAGCTAAAGTATCTGAAGGCCTATAGCAAGGCAATAAATGTAGTTTAAAAATAGTTTTTCTGCTAAAATTATTGTAGCTACATAGATATGTTCAGCTGAGTTGTTTCAAGTGTTCAGGGATCTGCTACGATCTGGCTCAAAGGAGAATTTTAGCCACTCAACAGCCCCCTGTGAAGAATTCACCCATCATTTTGCAGATAAAATTGGCTGCTCCGATTCAGATGCCAGAGTTGATACAGATCTGGTGGATGTAATCTTGGCCCCTGCTTGACCAGTGTTAATGCATACTTTTCAGTTTGTGCAACCTGAGGATGTGGACAGGATCCTTAGAGAAGTGAGAGCCACCACATGTTTACTAGACCCTTGCTCTTCCTGGAAATAAACAGGCCAGAGGAGGACTTGCTGAGTGGGTAAAGGGGTAAGGGAGGCGATAAACGCCTCTTTATAACAAGGCAGGGCCCCAGCATGCCTCTTTTGAAATATCTTTCCTTGGATCCTACTATAATAGATAATTATAGGCCAGTCTCCAAGCTTCCATTTTTGGGCAAGGTTCAACTTCAGGGGCTCCTGGATGTTGAGTATTTGGATCCATTTCAATCTAGTTTTAGAACTGGTTATGGGTTAGAGAAAGCTTTGGTCACCCAGGTGAATGTTCTACACAGGGAATTGGACATGAGGAGTGTGCCCCTTTTGGTTCTGCTGGACCTCTCAGTGGCTTTTGATATCATTGACCATGTTATCCTTCTGAGACACTTCTCTGGGATGGGGTTTGGAAGTAGTTCTACATTGGCTCCATTCTTTCTTGGAGTGGTGCTCGGTGCTTGGGTGATTCCTGTTCAATTTCTTGGCCATTGGCCTGTGGAGTCTCTCAGGGCCCAGTCTTGTCCACTATGCTATTTAACTTCTACATGAAACTGCTGGGAGAGGTTGTCCAGAGTTTTGGAGTCAGGTGTTACCAGTGTGTTGATGATGCCCAGCTCTATTACTGCTTTGCACTTAATTCCAAGGAGGCTGTTTCTATGCTATACTGGTGCCCGGCAGCTGCAATGGACTGAATGAGGGGGGAAAAATATTGAAACCTAATAACTATTGAAACCCAAACTAACATGCTCCTGGTCAGTCAAAAGACAGATCTGGGAATAGGGATTTAGTCTGTGTTAGATGGGTTATGCTCCTCTTGAAAACTCATAGTTTGGCGGTACTCCTGGATTCAGCTCAGCCTGGAGGCCCAAGGTTTCAGCAGTGACCAGGAGTGCTTTTGCACAGTTGGAACTAGTGCACCAACTGCACCCATTCCTAGAGAAGTCACTTCTGGCCACAGTGGTACATGTCTTTGTTATATCCTGTTTGGATTACTCCAATGTGTTCTGTTTGGGGCTGCCTTTAAAAAGTGCTCAGAAACATCAGTTGGCTCAAAGAGCTGCAGCCAGGTTGTTAATTGGCGCTGGCTACAGAGAGCACATAACTCCCTTTTTATACAACAGCTTTGCTGGCTGCCAACCTGTTTCTGGGCACAATTCAAAGTGCTGGTGATGACCCATATGGCTTGGGTTCAAGTTATTATTAGAATTCTAAGATTGTCTGGAGAGGTCCTTCTCTCTGTCCCACCACCTTCTCAGGCTTATTTGGTGGTTACAGAGGAGAGGGCCTTCTTGGTGGCTGCTCCCAGAGTTTAGGATGGCCCCTACCTTGCTCTTTTGTTGGCAGGCCCAAACATTTCTGTACCATCAGGCTTTTGCAAAGTAACTAGGATTGTGCTTTTAATGCTGTATGGTTCTGTTTTTAAGGTTGGCATCCAGTTATTTAATGTATTTTATTTTTGTAATGTCTAATGTTTAATCTCCATGAACACTTTCTCTTTAAAACTTATATTTATACTTTTCATGCTTTGTATTGTTTTTAATTTGGATTGTTTTAAATATATTGCTAGCCCCTTTGAGTCTCATTATCGTGAGAAAGGCAGGGTACAAATTAATAAAACAACAATGACAATAACAACAACAACTTTCAAAAAACAAGAGCCCACCACCTTCTGCAGTTGTCAGTTCCACTGATGAACAGCTTTTACATTCAGTAAGTTCTTCCTATATTTAGGTGGAATCCCTTTTCTTGTAGTTTGAATCAATTTTGATCCTGCTAAGAGAATCACAGCAAATTTCAGATGAATATGTGCAGGGAAGTTTGTACAAGATCATCTTTGCATTTAGAGCTTTTCAAACTACATGCATGGCCAAGGAGCTATTTGATCGCTGGCAGAGCATAAATCTCCACCAGCATTCCTTTACTAGACTTCCCCTTCTGACTCTGCCAACAATCCCAGCTGATGGCACTAAAGCATGACATTGCAGCCAATTAGTGGTTTGGGATTGGGGGGGGGGAGAGGAGGATGCAGTTTTGCAATATGGAAAGATGACAAAACGTTGTTTTTTCTTCCCTCTACCACACTCACTGCAGGCCCAGTAGGAAAATGGCTCATCTTTGAATCACACCCTAGTGACTACTTATCCTTAGGTTTTTTGTGGTCAGTTGTTTTTAAAATGACATAAACCAGATAGCTGACTGTGGTTAAGAGATCTTCAACATTTTGGAAGAATAGGTGCAGTGCTTTTTGCAGCAAGGGAGTTTTGACATTGGGAGGAGAGGAGTGATTTGCTCCTCCTTACACATCTCCATGGGATTTTTGGCAATTTACATGAAAGCAGCAAATGTTATAGAGGAATTTATCTGAAAATTTTCAGACGTTTAGATGTAGTAGTTAGGAAGTTGTGAGGAATGAAAACAGATTTAAGGTTTTGAATTAAAAAGGTTTAGGAAGGACTATTCATAAATAACTTAAGTGCCACACTTCTACCATTCCTGTATACAGGTTATCCACTACATCCAGTAGTCACCTCTTTTGAAATAGGATGTTGATTTTTTCCACTTCAGGGTAGATCATTCTTAATGGGAAAATCAGAGCAATTGGTTACTTTAACCAAGCTGCATCTGAGCTGCCTGCAGTGTATTTGACAGAACTGCCTGCAGTTCTGATTCAACATTCTTATTGAATCTGTCTGTCTGGTTCATTATGAATGAGTGACAGGGAAGATTATTTTTTAAAATCACCTGTGGATGTTTTCTGGAATGACTAACAGGAGCAGGGTCTGGGACCACTCTTTTAAGTAATGTAACTCACTGTAGTTCAGTACTAAGAAACCATGTGGTCCTCATGATGCTGTTGGAATGCAATTCTCATCAGCCTAGTTAGCATATCCAATGATGAGGGAATATAGCCCAGCAGCATCTGAAAGACCAAGACAGTCTTTGGTCTCATTTATCTGACCTTACTTTGACTATCAGTCAAAGTTAAATCACACCCTTTTAGCTAGTCTGTATAAATATTTTTCTTGAGAGTGCAGAAGAATTTGTTTTCCCCTTTCCACATAATCACAGAACTGAATGGAACTGCAATCTCCAGTCCCCTGCCATGCTATGCCATACAATCCCCTGCCATGCAGGCATGTACTGTACAACTAAAATGTTCTTGAGAGATGGATATCCAACCTCTGTTTAAAGACCACCAAAGAAGGAAAATCCAACTGCTCCCCACTGTGGAACAGTTCTAACAGTTAAAAAGTTCTTCCTAATGTTGAAGAGAAATCTCTTTTTTTGTAATGTGAATCCACTGGTTCATGTTCTAGCCTCTGAAGCAGCAGAAAACAAGTTTGCTCCATCTTCTATATCTCTGTCTATATAAAGATGGCTATTCTGTCACCTCTCAGTGTTCTCCTCCCCAAATTAAACATACCCAACCACCTAAGACATTCCTTATAGAGCTTGGTATTCAGATTTTTTACCAATCACCTTCCTCTGGACATGTTCCAGCTTCTCAATATCCTCCTTGAACTGTGGAGCCCAGACCTGGACACATCATTCCAGCATTCTGACCAAAGCAAAATAGAGTAGAGCTATTACTACTTCCAAGACTCTGTAGACCTGTGTCTAGTCTGTGCACTCAATGTCTGATCAGCTCTGATGATAAATATATCAACATTTTGCATTTGCTTGACTTCCAACATCTGTAACTAGGTTAGTTGCAGAGGATCCAATGTACAATCTCCTAGTGTTTTCCCCCCCCCAAAGTAATAGTAACAGTTGTAGGGCATTGCAGTCTGAACTGGCACCACTGTAATGGGGGAATTAGATGCTAATCTTTCCCCTCTACACTGCTTTTCCGTAGAAAACTACATATCTGAAGCTTCAATTTGCATGAAGCAACATTGCAAAGCAAACACACAGGTATCATAGTGGAACTGCACTCTATAAAAATTAGCTCATTCAGCCTTCTTTGTATTCTCTATAAATATTCTTTGTATAATCCAGGTTTTTTTTTAAGCAAAGGCTTTTGCTTCAGGCTCAATATATGTGAACATGTATTTCCATATGCCCTTTTCTACCATTTTTCCTACTTTCTCCCAATCTTCCAACAAATCTACTGCCAGTCTAATTTTACAACAGATTTTAAAACATTTTGGATCTAATCCCACCATCATCCACCAGTCTATGCCTAGCTAGGATTACATAAACGGTGGCTTGCATTCAGAATACCATGGGATGCTCATGCTGCAGGAAGGATAAGGAACACAATTCCTCACATACACTACAGGTTGGGTGACCTTTTGGAAAGAGGGGCAAGAAGTGAATGGGGAAAAGTTAATGAGTAAAACTTGCCTTCCTCCCTTCCTCTAGTGGAAACTGAGAAGTCTCTTCCATTTATTTAGGGGACCATCTAAATTCAACACAGAGCTTCTACCTAACACTGCTGTCCTGAAGTGTATTTTTTGTAGGCATGACCAGATCACTCAGATATCAGAGGAAGGAAGGAAAACATGCATGAAGTAGAGGCTGGGAGTGAATGAAAACAGGGCATGGTCTGAAGGCATATGATGATGCAGTCTTCACTACTACCATATTATCTGAACACACCTCATCTTGATAATTTTGGAACTAAGCAGGGTGAGACAACCACCACAGAATATTAACATAGTCTATGAATGGTGTTAATCTATGAATGAATCTTTCTTGAGAAATGGTCTCTGGTCTGATAAAAGGTATCCTGGAAAATCTGTGTTACTTTACAGAAATTAAAATAAATCAGAAATTTGATTTTATCAGAACACTGCCAACCTACATAGAACATTCATTTTTAAAAATGCCTTGCAAAATTGTTGGTAATGCTACAACGCCACCTGATGGTTCCTGGTAAAATAAAGCATGCAGAAGCCAGCTGTCATCCTCAAATTCTTTGCTAGGATAAATTTGTTTTGCTGTAATAGGAGTTTTTGTGGCTATGTATTCCTGTGTATCCTCAATTAGAGCAGTGCTCTGATATTCTTATCTGTAGCTAAAGTCAACCCTAATAATCATAGGAAGCCAGGGGAGTCTACCACATTGCACTGTCAGGAGCATGGTTGGTCCTTTCATTTGGCAGAGGAGGCAACCAAGATAGATTGGCGGAGAACATTCAGTAGGCTTCTGTTCCTCTTTGTCAGAAGGCAAAGCAGTGTATGCTAGATGGCCTGCCCTGAGAGCCTTAGTCATTTTTTTCTCAGATATGGTGGAAGATGCCATCCTATCATCAACCGCTGGCCCAATCACCTTCAGTAATGGGAGAGCATGCCATCTTGTTCTTTCCTTCAAGGAGCAAGGCTCTAGGCAGATTAGTTCTCTTTGTTCTCCAGAACTGGAGAGGAGCTGCTCTTTGCTGAGACTAAGTGCTCGAACTGTTCCAGGTGTCACTAGGAAAGGAAGGTAACTTCTTCAAGTCCTATCTTGGCGGTGTGTGTCTGTGTGTGAGTGTGTTCCAGATGCTCTCAAGTCACCTGTCTGATGGAAGGCATATTTGCTAGGGCAGCTCTGTTCTCCTGGCCTGGCTATATTTGTTTTCAACTTTTGATGTGAGATGTGACTGTGGAACAATGGGCATTTTCAAGAAGGGCTTTATTTAATAGACAGCCCAAAATCTGTACAGATCATCAAATGAAAAGTCAGATTTCCTTTCCTCTTGCTGAGACTGCAGCTGTTTTGAAACATGTTTACATGTCATCTTTTAACGCATAAATCAATTTGAGAACTTTTCCTTGAAAGTATAAAAATGCTCCAGCAAATGGCAGAACTCCAGGTATCAAAGAAAAGTTCTGAATAACATATTTACAACATTACACTAGCTCCTATATATATGTCTATTACAAAGTAAGTACCATTGAATTCAGTAGGCCTTTTGTAATAGGACTGATGCCTCAAAATAAAATAAAATAAACCAGACAGAGGAAGTTAGAATGAAAGGGCATGCTTCAACCAAAGGTTGACCCCACCATTAGGTAGAGCGGAGCAGCTGATTTGGGATGGCATGTAAACAAATCACATTATTAGATATTTGACATAATTATTGCACCTTTACTGCCAATGTTGTGGGACTTTTCTGCATCAGGTCCAAAAACAATTTGGCTAGTCATGTTGACTTGTGGCTAGACACTCTGGCCTAAATTCATTTCTAGTCTCACTTAGAGTAAGTCAATTGAATCAGTTGCTGAATGCAAAGAAACACTTATGTGAATCCAAGAAATCCAGTGAGTCTACTTTAGTTTAGAATAGCAGTCAAATCTACAGCCTTGACATAGGGCAATAGCATCATTTGCTATTCTGTCTCAGCCCCAGTAAACACTTCCACATTCCACTGATATGAGAGGGACAATTAAGCCCATGCATCCCATTTCCAATCTGTGTTACCTGAAAATGTTTTGCACTTCAGTTATGTTGTATGTCTGTTTTTGCAGTACATGGCACACAGTACTGAATGGGTAGGAAGTAACAGTTTATGAATGTGTCTCTTCTTTTTGTGACCAAGATGCGGGAGAGAGAACCTTTCAGTTTTCAACAAGAAACCTCAAACCACACCAGTATCTTTCCAGAAAATTTATTTTGCTACTAGCAAATGTGATAGAAAAAATATTCTAGTTTTGGAAAGCAAAATTTTGTTCTAGCCTGGATACAAAAATGCTTCTTGATGGTAAGAAGCATTTTATTTACAACAGATGGGTCTCAAAACAGATTAATCTAAAGAAGCTCATAGAGAGACTGACATTTTGAGTTCCATTTTATGGGAAAAGGCATGATATAAATTTAATAAATAAAGTTTCTCATCCCTCTTCTCTCCTTATAACCTGGGACTCCTGAACATTGTGGGACAGGGTGGCCAGAGGCTTCCAGGTCAGTGGTGTGGTGAATCCACTGTGCGTTTTATTCCAGACTTTAAAGGAGTTACCAAAGATGTTCTACCTTTGGGATAGAATTCAGCACCCTGAATAACTCCTTCACTGCATCACTGACATTGAAGTACTGGTTGCTCCAATGCTGGATAAAGTAGAAGCTCCTGGGGAAAGGAAAATCAGGCTTGGATCTTAAAATACATTCACAAAACTTCAGAAAGTTTGCAAAAAAATCTATTATTTCAGCTTCTCCTGTTTACAGTCCTGTACAGACAGGCCAAAATAAAGCTGCTTTGGGTCACTTTTGAAGTATGCTGTTTAAATAACACACACATTATTAAGAGGCCAAAAGCTGCGCCAAAGCTACACTCCAGTCCTTAGGACTGGAGATTGGCTTTGGCATGGCTTCTGGCCTTTAGGACACATGCATCATTTAAATAGCATATCTCTAAAGTGACCCGAAGCAGCTTTATTTTGGCCTGTCTGTACAGGCCCTACCTCTCTTTTTAGAAACCCCCTCTTGAGACTCTGGAGAGGTTTTTTTTAGAGGCAGGTCACAAGTGGCTACAGTAGCAAGAGGCAACCCGTAGTCTCCCAGAGTTTGTTGGATCCAGCTCCCATCATCATTGACCACTGGCTATGTTGTTAAGATTGATGAGATCTGTAGTTCAACAACATTTGGAGGGCCATATATTGCCCTCTCCTGAGCTGCTGGGTGAATAAGGGAAATGGAAAATTTCCTTCCATGAACATCTTTATGTTAACATCTTCAAATGCAAGGCTATGCTTTGTAAAGATTTTGTAACCTTTGCACCCAGTGTTGGATCCCACCTTTGTATCAAAGGCTTTTAATAAATGAGCAATATTAGTTGGGATCCCAATTTAGACTGTAACTGTATACACACTTAATGGGGGTTAAGTCTTTTTGAACTCAGCAGCACTTATTTTTGAATAAGCATGTAGAACTGTACTGTTAGGCTTCACGTTAACTCATTGAAATCTCAGTGGGCAAGTTAAGCCATGAGTAACTTTAAGTCTTATTGATTTTAATGGTTTCATTTGCTCTGTTCACTATGAAGTCCAGATGCTGTTTAAGCACTTTGTTACATCTATAGGCAAGAGTCTTTTATGGCTTGCTCATATATTTGTTTATTTGTTGTTTAAACAAATTAGGCTTCAATCCTATACCAATTTACTAGGAAGTTTTATTGCAGTTTGGGCAGACTTGATAGTTCAGCATACAGCAGCTTTCAATAAAATACCATTGAACCATATGTGATTTGAACTGTACAATGAGTAAACACAGTACAATTACAACCATTCTAAATCAATATTATTTTGAATAATGCAGAGACACACAATAATTTCATCTCTATCTCACTGAGGAGGACGATGCCTCAGCAACCCTAAAGGGCTCTAGTGTGCCAACAATCCAAACCCTCTTTATTCACCTACCATCCATATCTACACACATCATGATATAGAACTGTGTGGAAAAGTCCATTATGCTTTCTCATATGAGGAAGTAAAATAACTATTCCATTCATCCCAAATGGCTGAGGTGTACAGTAATGGAGAAAGGATCAAAACACCCCTCCCCTCCCCGATTCTCTGACAATTGATATTAAAAGACACACTACGGTCCAAAAAACACTGCAGAAATAATACAGTTTGAGAATGCTTTAACTCCCCTGTCTCAGTGCTTTAGAATCCTGGGAATTGTAGTTTATTGTGACACCAGAACTCTCTAATGGAGAAAGCAAAATGTCTCACCAAACTACAGTTCCCAGGATTCCCTAGCATTAGGTCTGGGTAGTTAAAGCGGTCTCAAACTGAATTATTTCTGCAGTGTGTTTTGGACCAAGATCTGGTCCTGGCCTATAAAAAATTAGCACTGTGGCTCGTAGGCACTGATATCTTTCTCTACAATTATTTTTCTTTGTTTAAAGCCTTCCCTGTGGCCAGTTATTATTGCATCTTGTATATGTGTGTGTGTGTGTGTGTGTGTGTGTGTGTGTGTATATACACATGCACATACACACACTCCTCTCTCCATTGAAACAAGCATGGTTGCCCACTCCTGTCTCTTAGACTGAAGGATTGAGGATCCTTGCTACTTGTCAGATACTGTCTGAGTACTGTCTGGAGTCACTTTTATCAATTTCTGGTTAGCCAAATTTATGATAATGGTTAAACCAGACAGGTCAGATTAACATCAACACTCCATTTAAACATTTTCAAGTCTTGGAGTTCCAGAATATTTATATGGGAAGGAACAGACTCTTTTGGTACTATTTTAGTTTATTTATTATAAATATTCACACACACACACACACGTTCCATTCAGGGAAAATCAGAAACACAGCATTGTCTGGGCACTTCACTTTAGACATATTCCATAATGTTATATGTACAGCATTATCATTCCACTATATTACATATAGGGCAGCTAATATTAAGCCATATAGGCACTTTACAGACCGCCCAAAAGGGTGGTTTGTCGGCGCCCGTGTTTGCTGCACGAGGGAACCGCAGCGGACAAACCACGCGGTTCTCCAGTGCAGCAAGAAGAACCTGCAAAAAGCGGGTTCTTCTTGTGGCACCGTTGTGACATTGCAAGGCGCCAATGGCGCCCTTGCGGCATTACAAGGGTGCCGAGACGTGCAGACGTTAAGCGTCTGTCACGTCAAAATGGCGGCACTTATCTGTATAGGGCGCCACCATTTTGACGCCCTCATTATGTGCGAGGGGCAAGGCGCGTCAGGAAGCACCGCCCCTCACGCGTAACGATGGCACCCAATAGGGCCCATCCGGAATGCGCCATAGACATCACATCATATTCATCAGGACTTTCACAGGGACTTTATCTCTCTAGTTCTTTAATAGGGTTGGCAATAAGTAATACATCTAAGAGCATCAGCTTTCCAAACCAGTTAGCATGTAATATTATTCTCTTTGGATCATCATAATCAGGTTCTTTCTAATCACATAGGCCTGTTACAGACTGCCAAAATAAAGCTGCTTTGGGTCTCTTTGGAGGCATGCTATTTAAATGATGCATGGGTCCTAAGAGTCTGGAGGTCGCGCTAAAGCCACACTCCATTCCTAAGCACTGGAGTGCAGCTTTGGTGCAGCTTCCGGATTCTTCAGATGCATGCATCATTTAAACAGCATACCTCCAAAGAGACCTGAAGCAGCTTTATTTTGGCAGTCTGTAACAGGCCATAGTTTTCCCTAGTGTCCACTAAGTCATTATACAGACACTTCCTAAAGGCTTTTACATATCCATAGTTGTGTCCCTCATATTCTTAGCCATTTCCCACTTAACAAGTTATCCATGACAATCTATCTGTTTGAGGGATTTTACAATTCTAACAGGCTTCTGTGTAACACAGGCATTCATTCAAGAGTTAAACCTAAAACAATTCTTAAGCAACACTTAACTGTTTCATCACATGTGAGCCTATATCTCCTAGCCTAGTGATTGCGAACCTTTTAGAGACTGAGTGCCCAAACTCAAAGGCGTTTCCACACCGGGTGTTACCTGGTGTCAGGGGTGGGACTTCCAGGGGGGAATGGGATTTCTGGAAGGTGGGACTTCTGCCTTCTGGTGGTGGGGCTTCTGGGGCCGAACTTCCATGGAGATAGCTGAAGGCCTGGGAGGTCGGAGAGAAGAATATGATGTGATGTCTATAAGGCAGCTAAGGGCATGGGACAGTGGGGAGGGGGGGGGGACAGGAACAGGCACGTGGTTGTTCCTACTCTTCCCCTGCTCTCCCATTGCTCCACAAGCCCCCAATGACTTTGTGTGCCAGAGAGGGCACACGTGCCATAGGTTTGCCACCACGGTCCTAGCCTTATCAGCATTTTAGGATGGCATGTCAGGGTTTATCAGGAACTTTTATTGGGAAGGCTACATTGTTGCCTTCTCTTCCCTTAGTTGGAAGTTCTTTTATTCTCTCTTAACACCCTTACTTGCTTATTCAATCAGAGGTTTACATCTCCTCTTTTTGTTTGGTACACTAGAGTTTACTGCACACCCAACATTTAGAATACACCTTACTACCTATCATTAGGTATCTCTTATCTACTAACTCATTGGATGATCTGAAGTCATTGTTTGAGGATTTTGTTTAATTTTTTAAAGGAACACCTGGCATTCTCCCCAAACTTGAAATCTAAATAAGATTTCTTTCTTTCTTGTATTACAAGATAGAAAATGGGCAGAAACTGTTTCAGATCCTAGGCTCTATATTCTACCATCTATAGGTCTTACCAGGTTATCTGCCCTCATTTAATGATTTACAAACATTTGAATGGCATATACACAGGCTGAGGAGCTGGCAACTAAAATTGGTCTGGCCTGTAACACCATCCATCCATCCATCCATCCATCCATCCATCCATCCATCCATCCATCCATCCTATATGGACATTACTGTCAAACCTTTTAGGCCAAGGGTTTTCTCTTTCCATAAAAACAAAATGGCTCTAAATACCAGGTTGCATAGCAATAAAAAACCTGTATGCATTTTGTTGTTGTCCAAGCTGCACTGCTAGCTAAAGAAATTGCAGATGTCTGACCACAAATAGTATCCTAATTCACAATAGTTGCAGGAAATTCAAACTGGATAAATTCATCCAGGTGCACAACATGTGAGAAGAACATAGAACAACTCAGAGATGCAGACTAGTATAGTCAGCTATGTAAACCTGTACAAGTTTGCTTTTTGTATTTTGTGAATTCTGCAAATTACCATGTGGGGGACTCTCTATATGGCGAGATTTATATGTCACACCGAACCAGAATTCTATTGAATTCCAGTTTTTTATGAGACAAGGCATCATGGTGGCTCTTGCTGCCTGATGTTCCCATTTATAGCATCAGTAGCTAAACAAACCAAGTAGCTTTAGGCTGTAATTTATTCAGTGTAATTTGTTCAGTGGCAGCAGCCAGCTCTTGGGCTTGTCTATCCCTGACAAGACAGACAACCTAAAATGGTGGTTCTCAAGTGGGGAGGTCCCATTGTTGAACATCAGCCTCCAGAACCTCTTATCACTTGCCAGGGTGGGTCTGGCTTCTGGGGGTTGGAGTACCATGACATCTGGAGCCTGATCAATTGAAAATTATAGACTCATAGAACCAGAGTTGGAAAAGACCACAAGGGCCATCCAGTCCAACTCCCTGCAATGCAGGAAGACACAATCAAAGCACCCCCAAGAGATGGCCATCCAGCCTCTGTTTAAAACCTCCAGAGAAGGAGACTCCATCACACTCATTGCTGTACAACAACCCAGGGATTGTTTCTCATTTCCTGGGGGAGAGATCGGTCCAGAAAGGTGGCTGTTCCTGTGTTTGGTCATGATGCTAAACAAAGTATGTCCCAAAGCTCCATAGTATGCTTACTGGGATGGGGCTGGTGCATCTGCTGCTCTGGGATGGAGAATCTTCTCTCAATTTTACCAGTACTCCTTCCACAGCTACTCAGTGTTGAAGGGATATGGTGCAACACTGGAAAAGCTCTTGTTCAACTCAGAGCAGCTATGGGTAACAACAACAGTGTATGTGCTGCTCTTGGGGTCATGTTGTATCCACTGGCTTTCTGGACAGTGGGAGTCAACATGCTGGCTTGTTTACCATAAGCCAGGTTTCTGTGAATCCTGGCTTATAGTGATGTTCAAAGTAAGGTTTCATTACTTGCTGTGGGAACAGTAAAGGTTAGATATCCATGTAGATAAGTTAAATATCTTAACTTGAAAGATGATATAATCTTGCATAATTTTTTATAATTATTACAATTGATTGGCTAATCAATATAATTTTTGAATTATTAAAATAAGAAATTAGTTAGGAAATCACTCCATCAATTACTTTAGGTAATCAGTGGCCTAAATCACAGGATTCTTGGAAGACTGTGCAGTGTGATCACGTGCATGAATCCTGCATTTTACAGTTACATCTGTGAATGAATAAAGATGATCAAATTAGAAGCTGCATTGAGATTTACTAGTGAAAACAAACTGTTCTGCTTTTGAAATATAGAATCAGCAGAGGACACAACAAAAGCTTCTCAGACAGATGTGGGTGTTATTGTACAGGCTATTAATAATCATTTTACCTAATCCACCCTCAGTTCTAATCTATGAAAAAGCAGCTAGTATGGTTTAGGATGACAAATTAAAGAACATTGAATCTATTGGATGTTACATAGCTAAGCTTTACAAAGAAGCTTAATTGTTGCCCGAAAATGGTTCTGGTAATACCCAATATCCATCTGTTCTTGTTCATAAATTGATATACAGCTAGGAGGGGCTAGAAAATATTCTCCAGATACAGAAGAGCTTGGCTCATTCAAAGAGACTCTAACACTGCCTTTAAAACTGTTTATACCACCGAACCTGATGATATTCCAAATGCTGGTGTGTGGGAGTCACACTCCAAGTGAAAAAAGAGGCAAAGATTATTCTGAACTATTTAGCACACCATTTTAGCAGCAGATTATCTATTCATTGAACATTCATCATTAACATAATACTCTGAGGTATTAACTTTTCAAATGTGCCAACCGACAAGTCACTATTCATTTTATATCAAGATTTCACCTCACTGATAATTCCCAAGTAAATCATTTTGTTGTACCATTGGCACTTTGCTCTGTAACATTTCATATCCAGAAAAGGAAAGGAATAAAGATTTTTGTTGTTGCTTTCTACCTCATTTCACCACTGAAAGTCAGGGTAGTACTGCTGTTTGTTCTTCACAAACAACCATCACACTCTTGTTTTTGGTTACACAACTTTATATCAAAAATTTGAACATAATGTCTCTAAAGCAAAGCTAAAGACTTAACTGATAGTGGATGGAAAACTCTAGCTCAGTGGCTTTTAAAAATGATGATTTATATACTTCTGGTATTTCACTCTTAAACATTTTTGTCAATGATATAGATGATGGGTCAGAGGGAATCATTATCTAGTTTGTGAATGATACAAAACTAGGAGGGGTGAATAACACACTGCAAGATAGGAACTTAATTCAAAAGGACTTGATAACTAGAAAATTGGGAGAATTTGGGGGATATAGCCATGTCAGTCTGTAGAATCAGTATGTAGAGAGATCTTGCAGCTCCTTTGAGACAAACTAAAGAAAGAAATTGGCAGCATGAGCTTTCCTAGACTTAAATCTAATTCCTCAGATGCACTGTTTGGCCAAATGCATCTGAGGAAGTAGACTTAAGTCTACGAAAGCTCATGCTGCCAACTTCTTTCTTTAGTTAGTCTCAAAGGTGCTACAAGATCTCTCTGGATAGAAAATTGGGGTGAAACTAATACAATGAAATTCAACAAAGACAAGTGTAAAATTCTACTTTTAGGCCATACACATGCACAAAATCCCCCAAATGCACAGATTGGGATGTGATGAATCCTCTCTCCAAGGTGGCCCTCAAGTTCCAACCCCTTGGGATCCTGTCACTTGCTTTGCCCCCTTTCCTTTCAAGATCCATACTGGTTGTTGTACCTTAATTTAATGCTAGTGACAGGATAGCAGCATCCTCTGCCACATCTGAGGGTAGCAGGTTGAGAGGGTGCAGCACAGGACACTGATATAGCTAAAGATCTCTTATAACTTGGCTCAGTCGTTAACTGAAATGGAGGCTGGAGTCAAAAATAGAAGATGACAAAGACTTGGAAGGGTCTTTGAAGGAACTAGGCAAGATCCTGAAATACATAGTTTGGGCCCAGGCTACCTGCAGGATTGTCTCTTCCCATATAATCTGCCCCATATATTTAGGTCCTCCGGCCGGACATTTACTCTAGTCAGCCAGAGGACTTTTTCTTCAACCGCCCTTAGACAGTGGAACGACCTGCCAGAAGAGATTTGACAGCTGAATATGCTGTCTGAATTTAAAAGAGCATTGAAGATGAGTCTCTTTCAGGAGGCTTATTGAGATGATTTTTAAATTGTGAATTTTAAGTGACGAATTTTAGATATAGATTGTTTTAATATGTGTACATCTTATTTGTCCTTTTGAATTTATGTTTGTTTTAACTTATAGTGTTTGTCTGTAGTTCCCTGCCTCAATCCATGGGGAGAGGCAGGTAAAAAATAAATATTATTATTATATCTTTGAGCACTTAAGTTAGAATTGTCCGTGTCATAGTGTTTCTAATTTCTATGTGTAGTTGTGAAAGCTGGGCAGTGAGGAAAGCAGATAGGAAGAAAAACCAGCTCCTTTCAAATGCAGTGCTTGTTGAGACTATTAAAAAGACAAACGAATAGGTCTTAGAGCAAATCAAGCCTGAATTCTCATTCGAAGCAAAGATGACTAAACTGAGGCTGTGTAGAGAGATCTTGTAGAGAGATCTTGTAGCAGTATGAGCTTTCAAAGACTACAGCCTACTTCCTCAGATTCATTTAGTGGAAGAATAATCTGAGGAAGTAGACTTTAGTCTATGAAAGCTCATGCTGCCAACTTCTTCCAGTGAGTCTCAAAGGTGCTACAAGATCTCTCTACAGACTGATTCTACATGGCAATATCTTTGAATTCTAAACTGAGGCTATTGTACTTTGAACATATAATGAGATGGAAAAGATGATAATGCTTGATAAAGTTATCATTGCAAGTTAATGCTTGATAAAGTTATCCATTATCATTGGAAAAGATGATAGTGCTTGATAATGTGGAAGGCAGTAGAAAAAGAGGAAAACCAAACTGCAGTTGGATTGGCTCAGTCAAGGAAGTGACTGCCCTGAGTTTGCAAGACCTGAGCAGGCAGGGGGAGCAGATGTCCTCATTTTTCCAGCACATGACCTATATTTCAAAATGTTCTCCCTTTGGAGCATGACCAAGAAGCATGAATTTACATTTGTACGAGTGTTTTTAGCTTTTATTTGGCAATATCCTACCTTTTTTTTCGCACGTCCTACCTTTTGTGGTGCCTTGTCCTCCTTTGCAGCTATGACATCTGGTCACCCTGTGAGCAGGGCAGGTGCTGACCGTGACGCTTGGAGGTGTCCTCCATAGGGGCTCTCAAATCTAAGTTGACCTGGTGGCACAGAAGGACACAACAAATCACAGCCCCTGTGGCAGACAACAACCATGCTCTCCCAAAGGGATGAATGCAGCGCCTGTTGTCTCAAGAGGAGAGGCCCTGCGGTTCAGTCACACTTTTTACTCAGGAATGTAGTAAGAGCTCAGGAATCAGGAAGCTTTCCCAACAGTCTTTTTAAATACTGGGTTTAATGCAGTGCATGTAGTCAGTACAAACAGTGGTTTGAGCGTTGTTCTACAACTCTGGAGACCTGATTTCGATTCCTGGCTCGGCCATGGAAACCCACTATGTAACCTTGTGCAAGTCACACTCTCTCAGCCTCAGGGGAAGGCAATGGCCAACCTCCTCTGAAGAAACCTTGCCAAGAGAACCCTATGACAGGTCCTCTGTAGGGTCACCATAAATCAGAAACAGCTTGAAGGCACACAATCACAACAACAACAACAACAGTGAGGAAATGTGGTCCTCCAGATATTGCTGGACTACAACTCCCAGCACTTTTCCCTCAATGATTTAAAGTGTTTCTGTTTGCTTTATATAACAACAACACAAATCAATACATAACTCTTGGTGGTCTATATGTAAACTTCATAGGATGCATCCACACTGGAGGGATAACCCGGTTTGGCACCGCTTTAACTCTCTGTCTGACTCCTTGCTATGGAATTCTGGGAGTTGGAGTTTGTTGTGGGGCCCAGAATTCCATAGCCTTGAGGCAGAAAGAGTTAAAGCGATACCAAACCGGGTTATCCCTCCAGTGTGGATGCAGCCAATTGGCCTCTGGCCGTTTACTATCCCATCCTCCCGCCTTTCCCCCTCCATCCCTCTCTCCAGACGAGGCTCCAATAAACCCCAACCGCCACGGGCACAAGAACTAACGGAAAACTCTGAGGCGGCGCGCAGTGCGCCTGCGCGAACCTCGGCCCCCACGACGGCCCCCCCGGGGCTTGTAGTCCTCGCTCTGATTGCTTCCCAGCGGAAGGAGGGGTGGGCAGACTCCACTTCCCAGCATGCCTCTCACATTCCTCTCCCTCCCTCCCTCCCCCCTCAGGAACCCTCCGCGCTGTGTCCCATCTCGGGCGGCTTCAGTCCTTTCGTGGCTGCGCTGCGAGTCAGTGAGAGAGAGAGAGAGAGAGAGGGAGCGGCGCTCCTGTGGGAAGAAGGGGCTCCGGAGGAGGAGGAGGAGGAGGAGGAGCAGCGCAGGAGAGTGAGTGGGAGTCGCGGGGGCGGCCGGGGGAAGGCAGCGAGGGAG
This sequence comes from Sceloporus undulatus, assembly GCF_019175285.1. Taxonomy (NCBI): domain Eukaryota; kingdom Metazoa; phylum Chordata; class Lepidosauria; order Squamata; family Phrynosomatidae; genus Sceloporus; species Sceloporus undulatus. The sequence continues at coordinate 61,639,298 of NC_056522.1, read as the reverse complement.
GGACCCGACGTGGAAAGTTACTTCGGTCCCGGAGGAGGAGGAGGAGGCCAAACCTATCCCCCTTTTTCCATTGGAAGAGGCACCTTTTCTTAACCCCGAATCCTTCCTCTTCCTCGAAATGACTTCTTTTCTGGCTCTGGGCCTCGCAACGAACTCCCCCAACTCCCAGAGTTCCATAGCCCTGAGCCAGACGGAGAGTTAAAGCGATGCCAAACCGGGCTATCTCTCTCCAGCGTGTAGTGGCTCCCTCTCTCGCCACAAAAGCCCTCAATGCTTCTGATCTATATTATTATTATTATTATTATTATTATTATTATTATTAATTTCCATCCTATTGTTTTAGCCAGCCTCGCTCTCAGATCCTTGTGATCTATATATTTATCATTATTATCATCATTATTATTATTATTCAGGGTAATTTCTCTGCTGCTCTTTCAGCCACAAAAGCTCTCAGATGCTTGTGATGTACTGTATATGCTTAGATGTATTTATTGAGAGTGACTTCCATCTCACTCTTTCAGAGCAGTTTTCAGATTTGCTACTTTGACACCTCCCTGGTTTATCCTCAGCCTTCCCTCTTTAAGGCCTTGGGAGGCTGTTGGTCTGCATAAAGAAAACACAGAGTCAAAGTTTCTAAATGACAAAATGGGATCCTGAGGCAGCTGGAGTCTGCTAGGCTCCAGTCTGTGGGACTGCGCAGCAGAGGAGGAGTGATAGAGAGAGGAGCATAGGCTGAAGTGCATCAGTTACATGGATGGGTTTCGACTCCTGCCTGCCTCCCACAAACCTTGTGAAGCCAAGGCACTTCCAAGTGATGATGCTGAGAGCCTGGCTTTACTTGAGGCTGGTGCAGGGAGTCCTAGTTTTGAGTCTATGGATGTTGTTGGGCGACGCTTCTCACAACCCCTGACCATCGACCATGCTGTGCAGTGGTGCTTCAGGGATTTAAAGCCCAATGACATTTGGAGACTGGGTTTGGGAAACGCTGGGCCAGTGATGGACTCTGATAAAGAGAGCAGCAGAGTACAGCAGGTTGCCTTCTCCTGCTTTATTTTTTTTAGCTCGTCCTTTGCAAGGGATTGAGGTTCTTTTGAAAGTTATTTCCGAGCTTTGATTTGAAGTTCATCACAGACTCAGTTATTAGCAAACGGTGACGCTTTGGCCTGCACAGAATACAGCAACTGACCCGTGTTCCAGGGAGTTTCAGAAGGCCAAGCCAAGGCTGCAGTTCTGGGCACATTTGTCCCGTTGGATGTCCCCAGCCCTGCAAGTAAAGATTCGTTCTGTTGCTTCAACACAGGGCCCTTGTTTATTAACAGTGCTTTCTTGAGCAAACTCTTTTCCTGTAGTTGCTGCAGGACTAAACCAGAGATCAGGATATTGTGCAGACACATCTTTAAGTCTGAATATTAAGGAAACTTAGATAAACCAAACATTTTGACAAAGAAATTAGCCTTCTTAGTTAAGGGGGGAGTAGATGTTGCCAGACTTTTTCCTTCCCTGTGTAGATTTGCCTCTCTGCGGCCAAAGACAGTCCTTGCCACTCTTTCTTGTTGAGGGTGCCTTGTTCTCACAGCGACCAAGGAAGTACCTCACTTTCATATTTTGCAGAGAAGGTGGCATGGAGTTTGCCACTTGGACATTATGAGGCCCTGGCAGCAGCAGCCAGACAACCTTCTGACCTTACAGCTTTAGAGAGGATGCTACACAACTACAGGGGAAAGAGCTGTTCATATATTTCTGATATTGATTGGAGAGAAGGTTCAGATTCATCAGGTTCACCAGAACATGGAAAGTGAAAAGACAGAAGTCTGCTTGTACTTCTTGAACAGACAGGATAGGAAAAGCTGTGGACAAAACTTCACAGATTGGGTGGCGAAAGAGATAAGGATTTGAACTGTACTGATTATGTAAGGCTTTGATAGTTTTGACTTTGAAATGGATTCTTTCCACTGTCACTGTTTATCTGTCAGTGACTGATTTCCTTTAAAAGAGGAGTTACTAGAAATGATTGCAAAAGATAACTCATGAGTTAAAATGCCTTTAATCCTGAATGAGTCAATTGTGGATGCTATTATGACTTGAAAGTGGAAGAGAGCTCTTTCTAAGTTGAAAGTATGAGCTGATCGGTGTGATTACTTTCACATTCCACACATGGAAAATTTGAAACTAAGGCTGAGAGCAGCACTGAAATCCTCACTGGGAGAGAGAGAGAGAGAGAGAGTAAACCATGGGAAGAGGTTTGCAAACTTTGCATGTAGATTCTTGACCTGATTTCTAGCAAATTCTCTTGGCTAGACTGTCTTATCTCTTCTTGTCTAATTTTGTCCTATTTTGGCCCTTACTTCTGGATTTCCTTTCTGAAAATATTAACTGAGGCTTAAACTGCCATGCTGAGGAGCAACTAGTTTTGGGGAAATTTGTGAGCCAATCTGGAATAATCGCCTTAAATAATACATTGAGTTTTAGCTTTCTTTGTCCATTCAGATATCCACGGCTACGACCCTTTGTATGAGAAGTGGCAATGATGGCAAAATACATAGCTAAATTTATAAACTATATTCCACTTCGTTTGTATTTACCACAAAAAACCCACCAGTGATCTATCCTTTCTCACCCTGTGTAAATTTACAGCACTTTATAAATAAAGGTTAATAATAATAATAATAATAATAATAATAATAACTTAGATTCTTTTAGCTTCTTCCTCTCCTGCTAGCTCTTTATGCTTCATTCAGCTCAGAATATCTTTCCTCAAATTGTGTTTTTTTCTTCTTGTTATGTGTTTTTTTCTTTTATATTCTTATTTGTTTGGAATACATGCTTGCTGTGTAAAGTCTGTCATGTTTTAGTTCTTTGTTGTAGCAGCATGTTGTAGTTAATGCAGGGAAGGTGAAATAATTGTAATTTCCCCCTTTGCTTTTGGATTTACTGGAGTTTTAACAGGAACTTTGACAAATAAGTTCCTCTAATAACTACTTTATTCAGATTATTTTTGCTAAGGAATACAGGTACATCATATTTTAGCAGCCGTGAAAAGTCAAGTGCCAGTGTGATGTATTGGTTAGCATATTGTACTGTGCCTTGGAAAATCCAGCCTCGAGTTTCACTTGAGCCATCAAAATCACTGAATAAACTGAGAGTTATGTACATTTTGAAGAAAAGATGGGCTATAAACATAATTACAAATCATAAATACAGTTGTATTGATGAGGGAAATGTTTCAGAAAATCTAAATGATTTTTGACACTGTTTAAGTTTTGTAACTTTATTACTTAAACTTAATCCATTGAATAGAATCTTGTTTTAATACTGGGCGCTATTCAGACTTATAAAGGACTAATTTAAATCAGTGAGACATACAGCCCCCCCCCCCCCCCCGATTTCAGTGGTTCTCCGTTGGGACTTAGTCAGGATATATACCACTGTAACTATATACAGTAGTAACTATTAGATCAGTAAATAGAGCTTGACCTAGCTGCATTTTTCCCTGTTCAAATCAGTGATACTATTCCTGAAAAGATACTGCTGTGAAAAAATCGTGTAAAGTAATATGTGCTTGATTTGCCTTCATGTCCTAGATTAGAAGAATCTGCTTTATCTGAAGCGTCTGAATATGTTGTTTTGTTAACTGCCCTTGAGTCGGTCCCCACGCATGATAACCTGTGGATTAGACATCTCTGAGACCCCTGTCATCCATTGCTCTGTTTGGGCCTTTCAAATTCATGCTTGTGACCTGTCTGATTGAGTCTATCCATTTGGTGCACAGTCTTCCTCTCTTTCTGTTACCTTCTACCTTTCCTAGCATTATTGTCTTTTTAGTGAATCATTCCTTCTTATGGTGTAGCCAAAGTACGATAGCCTCATTTTTGTCATCTTGGCTTTCAGGGAGGGTTTAGGATTGGTCTGTTTCAGAACCTAATTCCATGGCATCCTTAACACTCTTCCCTAGCACCACATCTCAGCTGATTTGATTTTCTTTCTGTCCCCCCCCCCCCCCATTGTTTGGGTATCTCACATCTGTACATGGTGATGTGGAATATAATGGCTTGGATGATTCTACATTTAGTGTCCAGTTGTATATCTTTAGGATCTTGTCTAGATCTTTCATGACTGCCCTTCCCATTCCTAGCCTCCTCCGTTTTTCTTGACTGCAGCCTCCATTGTGATGGATGATTGATCCAAGGTAAGGGAAGTCTTGAGGTATTTCAATTTCTTCTAGGTTGAATTTATGTAGATCCTCTGGTCATTATTTTTGTTTTCTTTATGTTCAGCAGCAAACCTACCTTTGTACTTTCTTCCTTGAACTTCCTTAGCAATTGTTCCAAGAGTATGAAGTTTTCTGCCAGTAGTATGGTGTCATCCACAGATTGTTGATGCTCTTTCCTCCTATTTTCTCTCCTCCTGAGGCTAAGCTTGCTCTTTGTTTGATATTTTCTGCGTGCATGTTGAATAAGTAGGCTGATAGAATATATGCTTGCCTGACCTCTTTGCCAATTGGGAACCAGTTTGTTTCTCTATACTCTGTTCTAACAGTAGCCTCTTGTCCTAAGTACAAGTTTCTCATCAGGACTATTAAATATAGTGGCATTCCCATGTCTTTAAGAGTCTTTCATAGCTTTTTGTGATCAGTGTGGTCAAAGGCTTTGCTATAGTCTGTAAAGCACATACTGATTTTTTCAGGGGTAGGAATCTGAATACAGTTTTAGATTCCTTTTTTAAAGAGCAGGTATGTACAGCTCTGTAAATAAAATGGTTGGTGACCTTACAGCACAAATGAATGCACTAAGTGTAAATTGGATTGAGTTCAGTGTCACTTACTACCCAAGAAATTTGTATAGGATTGCAATATTGGTATTGCATTGAGAATTGGAAAGGTAAATTATGGCCAGGATGTAGACCTGTGGGAGTAATTGCTGCATTTCCCATGTTTCACTATGCTTCAGGTTGTATCTTCCAAAAAGTTATTTCCAAGGTTGGGGACCCCGGAGCAGCATTTGCCTCTCCTTCCAGTACAAATAGTAGTACAGTCATCCCTCTGTGGACTTGAAAGCCATGGATTTGAAAATCCAGGGAGGGGTGACCGCCATTAAACTTATTGAGGCATGTGCCCCATTCAAGCTTATGGGGCTTGAATATGCACAAGATCTGGAACTTGGGGGGGGGGGGGGGTCCAGAACCTCTGCAAATTCCAAGGGGTGACTGTACTTTCTACTCATACAAGGGATGGGAGCTCAAACCTATTCCCTGTGTTTATGCAGTTTCCACAGTTAGATGTTGAATAATGCTTACTTTTCTCAAATACTATTACAGTCTCTCTCTCTTTTTAAAAATGTTTTTATTAGCACACAAACTGTTTTATATAAATATAAAACATACAAAACACAAAAAGGATAAAGAAAGAAAAAACTAACAGGAGAAAGGAAAATACAAATAACGATTTCCTTCCCCAAAGCACTTGGCTATACTTGAAACTATCGTTTAACCTCCTCCTAATGATGATGTAAATATCTTTCTACTTCTAATGAATTTCAAATATTATTCAAACCCACATGTTGAAAGAGAGCCCAATTTTTTGTTTTAAAAATGTAATAAATCCTATTTTTGAGATGGCCCAGTGGAGCAACCCCCCACAATTGGGTTTATCCCCACATGTGACTCTGACCGGGCGGGAGCCCAAGTCCTTTCCAGTTACTACTATTAAGACCTCCCCCCTTCTCCATCAGTTTTTTATTTCCTGCCCAGTCCACCTGTCATAGCTAGCCCTTCTCTTGTTAAGTCAGGGGTAGGAATTAGAATTTTAAAGTAAAATAGGATTAGATGATGGAGAAAAAGGTTGAAGAGGAGAGGAAAGAGATGAGTTTATTTTAAAAAATCAGTTGAGACAAAAGGCTAAGAGAATGCATTCCATTGAATGGCCAGCTGACTGGGGGACAGGATAAACTGAAACATATTGCTACCTAGATGACTGCTGCCCAGCAAGTCTCTTGAGGATGAGCAAAGGGAGGAACTGAGGAAAGTTTTCCAAATTTCTAGTGAAAGTGAATCAGAAGGATTTAAAAAGCAAGTACATCGTAAAAACAGGGGTGAAGTCAAGCAGAAGCTTTAAGGCTCAGGAGACAGTACTATGCAGAAGGCTAAGAAGGAAATTGAACGGGGTGTTAAAACCACTTCAGTGTACATGCTTAATCCAAGAAAAATGGCGCAGTGGTGGCAAGGATTTGAAGGCGAGGGCGGAGCTGTGTTAGAACATAGCTCCGCAGTAAGGGCATGCCTGGCTTTACCAGCATCACCATCAAGATGTGTGCTATGAAAATCTGAACATGAAAGGGTTTCCTTAAGAAATCATTGTGGTTTACTCACCAGTACTCATTAAGTTTAATTAACCAGTCTTCCTGAGTTGGTATCACAGAGTCCTTCAGTTTCTGAGCATATACAGATCTCATAGCTGTAACCATGACAAAGGATTCTGAAGGCCTGTGGGAAAGAGACAGTTGAAGGAGCAGGATGGGTGAGTGCTCACCCTGCAAAGCTCCTCTGCCACTCGCCTTTCTCCTGGGAAAGAGCTGGGTGGAGGAGGATGTTTGCCCCTCAAGGCTCCTCTGCCACTCAGCTTTCTCCCAGGAAAGACCCTAGAGGAGGAGGAGGAGGAAGAAGGATGAAACTTTGCCCCTCAAGACTATTCCACTGCTTGGCTTCTCCTAGGAAAGAGCTGGGTGGCAGAGAAGGAGGATGGAATTACAGTAATATTAATTAATTAATTAATTAATTAATTGCTTAATTAAAACTTATCTGTGGCCCAGAGAAGTTTAGCCTATTTTAATTCTGGCCCCTACCTACTGTCAAGTGTACAGGTCTGTCATACAGTATGTCTCTTCCGAGAAGACTAAACTCACTGTGCAGTCTTTTAAATGTCAAATTGAGAGAATGCTCCCCAGACAACAACTTGAACTGGTTCTCTTTTCTTATAAGAACAACTGCTTTGGTTTTTGTTATGAAACTTCGCTTTTCTTCTACAATGGGGATGTGCAACTTGATGGACCTCAAGTCCCGTCACACACATGTTGCTAGACAGTAACACCCCATCAATCTTTTCCATGCGTTGTAATCCTAGTACACCTAGAGGGCTACAACTTGCCCACTTTGTTCTATAAACTACAACTCAATCATTTTTGAATTTCAGTTAATAGTTCTTCTAATGAAAACTCATTTGGTATGTTTGCATGGCAGAAATTATATAGTCATTCTTTAAAAAAACAAGCTAAAATACTGATTTTAGGAAGTGGTGAAATTCATGAAACAGTGCAGTACAAAAAAGTTACTTTTCAAAACTAAGAGTTAAAATAATTGAAGAACAAATACATGGTCTAAGGGGGAGAAACACGTGTAGTATATTTCTTAATGGTACAAAAATGTAGAGTGTGTTATATTCTTTTACAAGATTGCTGCAAATTTCTGAAACTGTTTTCTTGTGGAGGAAGGGAAGAAACAAAATAGAATAAAGCAATTAGGCTTAAAATGTGCTGTGGACCCTCTGTTTAGTAATCACTGCAGAAACATAATAACTAGTGAGGTAGAATAGGGATTGGGGATGGTTTAGGCAGTGTAGCACAAATTGCACATTGACACATACAGTACATTGGTTATGTACTAAAGAAAGATAGATTTCCATTGTTGTTTCAGTTTAGGGCACATATATACACATGACATCTGTGGTCATTCCACCTTGATTCCCTTCACATCTAGATTGCAAAAAGGAAGGTGTGTGCATATGTGCAGAGAAGGGATCATATTTTAGATAATGTGGGAGAACTAAATTCTTCTTTTCCCAGAAACTGTGCAAAATGTTGAACTTGGAAGCCCTGGGTACTCATATGGATAGGTGCAACTGTATGATTGAGAAACTCCCAAAATGACTTAGAAACTCTTAATGTAAAATGTTGCAGCTGTTGATGAAAATTTTCAGTCAACATTTTTTGTACCCAGTTTCTCTAGTTGAAGGGATTCCAGAGAAATCTAACATGTACATGGGGAAATGAAACAATTGACATATAACTTCCGAGCTGATCTATACAAATGAAAAGCTGGATAGTTGTTTTTTGGTTTGAACATGTTTGTGGATGGATGCCTACATAATGTTGAAATTGTGAATATGTTTTAGTTCTCAAGAGATTATTTTATTTTTGTGTGTTGGTCTGATTAATTTCAAAATATTTCACAATATTTACATTTCCCCATATAAATGATAAATAAAATAAATAAAACTTTTATTTGTATCCCACTTTTCTGTGACAAGACAATCAAAGTGGCATTGAAATATCTACATGGTAAAATTGACAGCTGTCATTTTGTTTTGAGAATAACTTTTTTTTGTTTCTACTTATTCTGACTTCTAGGAGCTACTTATGTTCTCAGGAAGAGGTGTGTTTATATCACCTGATACTTCATCTTTTTACATAGAGAACCCAGAGACTGAGCTAGGGAATTGAGACATGTTAAGCAGGTACTATTGAACTATGATTTCTCCCTAAAAGATGTGAAAATAAAATGGAATACTATATATTGCATCTAAAAGTGAAAAGAGAAATAGATGTGACATGAGCATTTTGAATCTACTATCATTTCTGTTTTAAATGAGACTGTGGTGTTATATAATATTCCTAGTATATATGAAATAATGTGGTTTTTTTCTCCTTCCATTAGGCAATACATAACAGTTCAAAATGCTGCAGATTACCACCGTGAATCCAGCGTTTCTGTTCACTGTACTTGTATTCATAAAGTTTATGTTCCTTCCTTTCGTAAGATGAACATCTTCCAAATATGAACACACGGAGATTGTTGAGGGTAACCTTATTTTTTAATCTCCATGAAATGAAACAGGAATTTCTGAAAACGAATTCCTTCAAGACTGGACTTGTGAACTAGGATATTACCCACATTTTTTTTCAAACTGTCATAACGAATAACAGTGTGCATGCTGTCGACTTGTATGCAGTACGTATAAGTATGACATTTGTTAGGTTTCCTGCCCTAAATGAATTTTAAGGTTGTCTCAGGAGTAGTGACATGAAGAGCCTGTGTGAAATAACACTGCCTATTTCTGTTTCTGAAGAGAACAATTTCATAATGATGTAAGCCTCTCCCAACATCTGGATGTGGTGCTGAAGGCAAAGCATTTTGATCAGCTGACGTGAAGCAGTGCAAAGAGGACCTTTCATTAAAATAACTTCTGGCCAAAATAATCTTAAATATCAGCATGCACAGAATGAAAAATAAAATGAATATGGCTTAGACAAGAGGACATTTCCATGAACCATAAAAAGGAAGTGTGAAATTATACTTGCTACATTACAGGGTAGAGGGGAAAAACACATTTTCTTGACTATTGGACAGGTCTTGAAGGATTTAAATTAAGTCAGATGTCATCAAACGAATCTTCTCCTCCATCTTTACAAAAGTTTTCCCCATCTGTGTCTCATGCTGCTGCTCCACCTGCCCCTTCTTTATCTTCAAGTCCACAATCTGGGCTCTCAGGACGGTTGTCCAATGGCAGCTTCAGCATACAAAGCCTCACCAACTCCAGGAGCTCTGTGCATGGAATCTCCTTCTTGCTGCAGATTGGTCTCACTCGTGAGACAGTTACCATGGAGACTCAAGAACTTTCCCTTTCTGTTGTCAAAGACCTGGTGTGCTCTGTAGTTTATCAAAAGGTACAGTACAACATACAATATTATTGGTTTTAGTCTTATTTATATAATCACTAGTTCTATGCAATTTTCACATCAGTGTTAATGAGCATGCAAAGGGTGGAGCAGAATGAGGATATGTGTGATAGTTCCACTTGCCATCCTTGTTGTCTTCTGGATGTTGAGGATTAATTTATGCAGTGGGGGTCTGCATAGATAGAAAAGATTCCCTGCTGCAAGAGTTCATCTGCAACAGGCTGGAGAGCAGTAGTGTCCTTTTCTTCACCCTTGAAGGTTTATTAAAACATATGGCAAACACCTGAATAAGGTTTGTGTGATCCAGAAATGTCTGAATAGTTCAGTCCTCCACACGTCTGTTCAAGTCCCCCTAAACTCAGTGGAATTTATTCCCTGGTAAGTGGGCATAAGATTTCAGCCTAATGTTCAGCTTCAGATCATAGTGCTTGGTTGTATCATTTATGGAACTGTTTAGGGAAAAACTGGACCATCTCTGTCAGCAATCACATTGGGAGAAAAAAAATGAACATCTCAACATTTCCATCATTTTGGTATGATTATCTCACATATACCTTGAATGTTACTGGTAATCTTTTTTACACAGTTAAAAGACTACATATACTGTGTGATTTTTAAATAAATATTTGTTAATGTCTTCATACTGCCCTTCTTTCAAGAACCTAAGAGTATTGCATTAGCATCAGAGCAATCCTGGATGACAGGCTTGGTTGAGGTACTAGGACTGCTATATTTCTAATACTTCTGCTTTCTGGGATTTTATCTGCAGAATGATCAGGAGTGGGTCCCAGGTATCAGCATTCCATCACTCAACCCTTTTCCTTCACTGTGGAGTGAAACAAATTTCCTGGATCATGAGGTCCTGAATTATCCCTATTGTGATGGGAGCAGAAAAAAGGTTCGTGAACCTAAGGTTCACTCTCTCTGTCTGCCTAAGTACAGTTTAAAAGGGCAGAGGGTAGTGACATGCCAAAAGCCAGACACAGAAAGTTTCATAGCCAAGTGGGTATTTAAATGAGTTTTCCACACCTGAACTTGGCCCTTGAGTGTTTGTGTTATACTAGCTTTCTTGGATAAGATGTAAAGTACTGTATCTTACCATTCACTGGGTTTCGCAATGCTACAATTAATCAAGGATGGGACTTCTGGGAAACTGTGGAATGAAAATACAACATAAGATGTCTGATACTTTTGATCCCCTGTATTCTGACAATAGAAGGCTTGGACCTCCTTTCTGTTAAGAGTGAGGTTATGTAGGTTTGGCACATCTTGTGATAAGGAGCCAATACTCATGCTTACCAAAATGGGGCTTTTGCATTGCATTAGAATACTTGCTAGTAAGATTTAAATTGAATCCCAAGACATGATCTCAGATAAACTCAGTTTCTTTCATGATAAAAAATACATTATCAGATCCAGCTTTTAAAAATATAATGGGGGAATAAAGGAAATAAAATGGAAGTTGTACAGTCACCCCAACTTTTTCACAGGGGATCCATTCCAGACCACCACCACCCCCACCCCACCCCCCCGGTGAAAAAGAAAAAACGTGCATATTCAAGCCCTTTTGGCTTGAATGGAGGTGCGCTTTTGTGGGGGAATGCAGCCGTGCGCTGTGGGGGCGTGCCCCATTTTAACTCCCTCTGTTCACCCCCCGCAGATAATTGGGGTGTGTGGATCCCAAGTCTGCAAGAATGGAGGGAGGACTGTACATTGATAAACTTGCTTAGTTTTATAGTTATCCTGTTCCTTTCTGAATTGTTTTCATTACGTGTAGCCTTGTTAAATCTGGTATTTACTTGTCTCATTTTTCATTGGGGATTTTAAAAAGTTTTTAAGTGACACTGGATTTTAAGAAACACATCTCTTTCATATTTTTCTTGGCACATCACACTTTTGACAGATAATAGGCCTGTTACAGACAGGCCAAAATAAAGCTGCTTCGAGTCACTTTGGAGGTATGGTATTTCAATGATGCATGAGTCCTAAGAGTCCAAAAGTCACACCAAAGCTGCACTCAAGTCCTTAGGACTGGAGCGTGGCTTTGGTGAAGCTTTTGGACTCTTAGGACGCATGCATCATTGAAATACCATACCTCCAAAGTGACTCGAAGC
>NC_056522.1:61581420-61627059 GCF_019175285.1 Sceloporus undulatus | reverse complement strand
GTATGGTATTTCAATGATGCATGAGTCCTAAGAGTCCAAAAGTCACACCAAAGCTGCACTCAAGTCCTTAGGACTGGAGCGTGGCTTTGGTGAAGCTTTTGGACTCTTAGGACGCATGCATCATTGAAATACCATACCTCCAAAGTGACTCGAAGCAGCTTTATTTTGGCCTATCTGTAACAGGCCATAGTTTCTTTTTTGTCAGTTTGGCAGCTTGCATAAGCATTTTTGTTGTTCATTTCCATATTTGGACAACTTTCTTAATTTTGGTTGGGGACAAATCCTAGTAATCTTGTTCTAGGTTAATGCTTCATGTTTTCTCTGTTAGAGCAATTATTGCATGTGCTTGTAAAATATATATTTGGTAGCTGGTGCCCATTGATAGGGTACAAGCATTGTACAGGGAGGTTTATACATATTACCTTTCCATTCTTGAGTTATGCTTATGCAGTGTGCTAAAGTTGCATTGCTTCTATTATACTGAAGAATGGCATCTTACTTTTGTTGAAAAGAGTTGAACGCTGTTATACCAGTGGTCCAGAGCCATTTCAGTTAGATGAAGAATAGAGATTTAAAATGCATTTGGGGAATTAAATAGTGACTCCTTGTAAATTCAATGTAAAAGAAAGAAATATAGCATACTAAACTATCTACTGTCAGCCCTCCTTATCCATGGATTTTTTAATCCACAAATTCAAGCATCCACAGTTTGAAAATACTGAAAAAAAGTATTAATTCCAAACAGCAGATCTTCATTTTCTATTTTATATAAGGGACACCATTTTGCTATGCCATTGTATTTAATGGGACTTGAACTTCCACGAATTTTGGTATCCACGAGGGATGCTGGAACTAAAACCTAGCAGATAACAAGGACCCACTGTATTTTAATAAATGACATAGAAGCTAAACAGACCAGCCAAAAAGGCTGGTGTTGGGATGGAGTGGGTCATGGCAGCTGCACGCCCTGACTCCACCCTAAGCTGCTGTCACTCAGCGTGAGGTTGCTGCAGCCCTGATCCAGCTCTCAAAGGGCCGGCGACAAGCCACTCCTTTGGGGCCTTCTGTTTTACCCCATAGAGAGCTACCTGCTCTTGGGAGAGATAATACTTCTTTTCACCGTAAGACCAAGTAATAACAGGATTACCGAATGGGCTACATATACTGTATCTTGGTGAGTTTGTTGCATCAGGCTAGGATTTGCCTTCAAGGTGTCAAAACAATTTTTTTCTAAGGATTGTGAGTCCCATTGAGTTAAGTGCATGTAAACTTGCAGGCTGGGAATAAGTCTATGATCCGACTGCAGGGCCTCTACCTGCTTACTTGGAACATAGTCTTGTTGAATTTGACAGCATCTGTGTTCCTGAAAGTCTCAAGCTTTGTTATGGATCTGCTGCCACATCATGCCTTCCTTTCCAGCCAGTGTTCAATGAGATCTACTTTTGCCACTTTAGGGAATGTTTTAAAGTAAAGTGTCTTTTAGAGGCTGCTCTGGGCCAGATCACAGCTGACAGAGTTTAAGGAGGAAGAACAAAGTTTTAAAATCTTTTTCAAGACATCAAGAAGTTCCTGAGTTAAGCTTCACTTATCCACTTTTTTTGAGGCACAGTGTGGAGTTGTTTCCTTGTCTCAACAGTACTTTTTCCATTGTCCCCAATTACTTGGAGCTCAAGGTGTAGTATATCACTACAGCTTTCTGGAGGTGGTGAAGGCAATTTGAACTTTTCAGCTTTTCTCCTCCAGGGAGAAACTGAAAAGCATAATAGAGGCACCTCCTGCTTCACATGGACCTAGTCACCAATCCAAGTGATTCCTTCACTTTGTCTTCCTCAGTCACTGAGGAACTGAATTAACATTAAAAACCAACCAAAATACAGAGTATAAGTCAGGGGTAGGCAACCTGCGGCCCGTGGGCTGGATGAGGCCCGGCGAGGCCTTGGGACCGGCCCCAGCCTGGTCCTGCCGCCGATTGCCGCCAGGGCCTTTGGCCTCTTGCACGCAGGGGCAAGGGGGGCAATTGTCTATAGACGCCTCAGAAACATGCATTTATATTAACATTTTTTAAAAAATCAGCAATTTTTTTGTGTGTGTCCTCCACTTTTTTAAAAAAAGTGTCCACCATTTGAAAATGTTGTCCTACATTTGTCCTGGTTTATTTATTTATTTAAATTTTCAAAAATTTATTTATTTATTGGCTTCGGCCCCCCAGTTGTCTGAGGGACAGCAACCTGGCCCCCGGCTCAAAAAGGTTGCCTACCCCTGGTATAAGTACAAAATGGCAGTGGGTATCATCCAGCAATGCTCAGTTTAACATATAAAGCTGACCCTTTCTTTTTTGCAGTCATGCAATGTTTCATGTGAATTGCATGTCTTTGCCATCGGTCCAAAACATACTGCAGAAATAATCCAGTTTGAGATCGCTTTAACTGCCCTGGCTCAATGCTAAGGAATTCTGGGAACTGTAGTTTTGTGAGACATTTAGTCTTCTCTGTGAGAGAGCTCTGGTGCCACAATAAACTACAATTGCCAAGATTCCCTAGCATTAAGCCAGGGCACTTAAAGCGGTCTCAAACTGGGTTATTTCTGAAGTCTGTTTTGGGCCATCCAGAAGTGTTAATTCTCACAGAAAGCTGAGCTCATAGTACCATTGTCACTACACATGCACAGTGCAGGAGAATGCATTTGTAGTGTTGACTGGCAAGGGTATGAATCAGTGATGTATTGTGATCTGTTTGCAGTGTTCTCTTTCTGTGTTACTCCCTCACTGTGTTACTCACTTTGATTCAAGTGAAAGATAATAACATAAGAAACTACTATGTGGGGGCTATGAGAGATTGGTAGAGCTTAACTCTGCTTCCCTAAAGTAACAATTTGTAGAGAGGTCTGTGTCTGCATTAAGGTATTCTGATCCTTTATTAGTTTATTTACTTAATGAATTCATATCTGTCACACCTTTTCACTTGGATTGGCTTTTTTAGTTTATGTTTACCTGTCTGGTTGGTAGCCTCTGCTTGAATTGGCACTCACTTCAAATTTAGAAACACACAATATTCAGAGCAATTGCACTGTAAAATGGCTAGAACTTCAGAGTCTAGTCTTGTCCATTCCAGTTGGTGTTAGTGCAGCTGTATGTGCATGAGTCTCTGATTATGCCAGTAGCAGCTGCAGAATAAGCACATGTCTTCTGCAGGCAAAAAAAAACTTTTGGTCAGGAAATAGGGAGGAGGGTGTCTTATTTATGGTGGATTTCTGTTCATAAGTACTATTCCAGCTGGTGCACAGGTGGCAGTACAACTCCGAGAGCACAGACGGATTTCATAAGTAGATCTGATCCTTGGCCAGGAGACATCGATAGGTCTGAGAACAAAGACCTAAAATCAGATTGTATATATTTTATATCAGTATGGTCTAACATGAAAGCATTCATCTGCCAAGCAGGAGCTGGTAGCAATCATGTTAGAATTCTACAATTTTAAAGGCCTGCCTATCTATGGTATTCCATGGGTGGCAGAAGTTTTCTCATTGGAATTGATTTCTCCATCAACATTATGGCAATTTGGGGTCACAATTTGTGATAGCTTTTTTGTATTTCTGGTTTGAAAATACTTGGCTGTAAATATGAGAGCCACCATATAGTGGTGTAGTGGCTTTGGAGGTCAGGGTTTGATTTTATGTTGGTCATAGAAACCCATTGGATGACCTTGGGCAGGTTACACATCCTCAGGCCTAGAAACCCCCATGATAAGTTCACCTTAGTGTCACCATAAGTTAGAAACTACTTGAAGGCACACAACAACAAATATGTGGCTGCATCCGACACTATTATTGCACTCGTGGATGCAGCTTCTCTGAGTACCAGAAGGAAGAAACAATCTCCTTTTTCTTCTGTACCTCCCAACCCCTAAAAACCTTTTCCATGAGATTGACAAACTCTCTGGTACATGTTTTTGGCACTAGAAAGAGCTACAGTGTGGGGGGGGAGGGAGGAAGAGGGGGATAAAGATCTCAATCCTAACACAATTGTAATGTTGGATTTAGGATTGTGCGCATGTATGTATGTATGTTTGTATGTATATATATATATCCTACCCTTATTTGGAGCAGCTCAGTATAACATTTTAAATTTCATTTGTTTTATCCTAACAACTCTATGAATTAGGCAGAAAGAGAGTGTGACCTCTAAATTACTGAATGAGTTTTTTAACTAAGGGGTTGAGCAGATAGGCATGGCACAGGCTAGATCCTAACCTGAATTGGTCCATGGTCCAGTGCAAAGATGGATGGCTGTTTAAATGCCTATCCATCCCTGCACCATGGATGTGAAAATGGGGCACCTGACTGCACCCACGTGGCCAGGCATCCCCTTTCCACATCAGACATGGCCATGGGATCTTCTTAGTAGTGGCAATGGCAGAGGAATGTAAGGGGCACTCAGGGTCATCCACTGTGCTGGGGGTTGTCGTAGAATTTCTGAGAAACTCTGCAGCAAATTGTGGGGCATTTTGACCTGCTCTAAGGCCCCTTTGCATTGGGGTTGGACTCGGACTGCATCTGGTCTGCCTAGTCCCGGTCTGGGGGCATTGGCCTGCATTGTCTAAACAGGTCAAAGCACGGTCGTGGTGAATATGGGCCTTTTGACCCATGTGGAAATTGGGTCTAGCTCTTATCTGATCCAAGTTGAATCTACCAGGCTATACAGTCTGCCCTTCTTATACACTGATTTTTTATACACGGATTCAAGCATACACGGTTTGAAAATGTTCCAAAAAAGTATAAATTTACCTTGATTTTCCATTTTTTATAAGGGACACCATTTTGCTATGTCATTATATTTAATGGGACTTGAGCATACATGGATTTTGTTATACACGGGGGATCTTGGAACCAAACCCCAGCGTATAACAAGGGTCCATTGTACTACTCCTTTTTGTGTGTTACTTGCCTAAAGGACACTCATGCATAAAAGTGGCATTGGCTCTTACCTTCCAGGTTCATCTGGCTGAATTAGACATTTGAAAAAATAAATCTAGGCAGTTGATCTTACATGGGTGCTTTCTATTCAGATATCTGCAAGAGCAGCAGTATGATCCTGCTGTTCTTTTTATTCATGGCTTTCAAATGGAATGTGTGAGGAGAACCATTGATGTTTCTCTCTAATCAGTTTTGGTATCTTTTGAGCTTTTGGTTCAGCTTTATAAATTTATTCTCAAAAAGATTTCTGGGTATCTTGTGGGAAATGTTCTTGAATGTTGCTAATATCAAACTTTTAATCCTGGGAAACACCAGTTCAAGTGAATTTTATGTTTTATTTTCTTAATTCATTACCTATGTTAACTGTTTAATTGTGTAGTAGTATTGGTATTGGAATGGTTAGTGTTTGAAAAGAAATCATGGGATGAATTCTAATGTAAAGTTTAGCTTCACCGATGTGGTTTTTCTTTCTTTTTTAATGCATTGTAGAGAAATGCATGAGGGAAAGATCAGGTTTTGAGGGAGGATGTAGCTGAATGCTTTCAAAATGCTAAGTATATAGGAATTTGTACACTTTAATGAAGATTCTTCTTAGGCACGGGTGGGCAGTTGTGGAGGAATCATTGGCTAGTTTTTAAGCCAGTGCCCCATGTTATGCTGCAGTCCACACAACACAGGGTAAAAATAGCTGGAACTGGGACCTGTAAGTTACTTCCAGTTTTGGTTCTAGCCAATTTCCAGCCATTTTTTTCTATGTTGGAATGGTATTGGGAGGGTGATTTATGTGCTTTTTTGTACTGGCAACTTCTGGTGGTTTTTGAGAGTGGTATCTTATGTTTCTGGGAAAGCCTGGTTCTCCAAGGTTTTTTTTGACAGAGAGTGTAGGATTCTGTTGCAAGCTAGGGACTGTTGGTCATGTGAAAAAGTCCTTTGAGTCACCGTTTCCCCTCCTCTGCTCATCACTTCTTACTCTTAGTATGAGGAGGCCTAAAAAAGAAAACACATACAACTTCCAAGACTAGAGACTTTATATATTTCTATAAAGAAATCATTCCAAATGTACTATGGTAGTTGACAGAAGTTGTTTGGGCACTGAACTGTGACTCTGGAGAACAAGGTTCGAGTCACCACTCAGTGACCCTGGGCAAATCACGCACACTCTCAGCCTCAGAAGATGACAACTCCACTCTGAAGAAGCTTCCCAAGAAAATCCTGTGATAGGGTCACTGTAAGTTGGAAATGACTTGAAAACACACAACAACAACAATGGCAACAAACATTGCTTTGATGCAAAAAAGCTCTCAAGAAACTGACCTTTTTAATTAAAAAAGCTTTAAAATATTTGGATCACCTACATGCTTCTTCATCAAGATAATAGGGCACTTTCCCATTACACAGTTATAAACACTATGATTCCATTTTAACTGCCATGGCAACTTCCTATGAAATCCTAGAATTTACAGTTTAGGGAGAGGTATTTAAAATTCTCAGCCATGGAGATTTGGTGCTTCACTACAGTTCCATAGGATGTTGTCACTGCAGTTTAAATGAATATAATATAATTATATGGTGTGAAAGGTTCCTTATCCCTTAGGAACAACTAGTGTGCCTTGCATAAGCAAACATATTTTGTAAAATGTGAAATTAAATGGGTCAAACCCTTACGATCAGGAATCTCTTTGTTCCGTGTTTGTTTTCTTGAACTACCTGAGCTACTGTATGTTGACCCAATGATGATGATGATGATGATGATAATAATAATAATAATAATAATAATTTATTTATAGCTCATCCAATCACAAGGAATCCGGGCGGGTTACAGCAATAAAAATACAGAGAATACAATAAAATAAAATACAATAAAATAAGATAAGATAAGATAAAAGGCAGTGACGGAAGTCACAGAATTTACAGCTAGACCTGATGGACCCTATGCTTCTGTAATGTCTTTTTGAGGTGTTTGTGTACTGTAACATACTGTAAGTTGCAGCTAATGTTTTAGCAAGCACTAAGTGGAGACATTTTGGTGACAGAGCTGGAGATAAATCAAAGTGTTTTAATGCTAACCTGATACTTGTTTTGTAATCTTGGATCAGTATTAGCAATGATTTTTTTTCTTGCATATCTGTCACTTCCCCATTCCAATCTGAAAATAATTAAGCTATCTCTATTGAAATGTATCAACTTTTGCTTGCTTTAGTCTTCTGCTTCCTTAGGATCTCATCTTCATGCCCTCCAAGATGGTAGAATTCAAAGATACAGCCGTGTTAGTCTGGAAAATCTGTATGCAAAAGTATTTTGTAGTACCTTCTTTTTCCATCATGCCTTCTAAGTTCTAGCTGCTTCCTGAAATGTTCTCTTCCCTTTTACTACAGCTGACAGTCAAAAAGGAACAGAACAAGAAAATAAATATAATACATAGATTTTGCCAAGTTAATGCAAATGCACGTCTAATGAAGGTGAAGAGCACAGTATTTTTAAGTACCAAAGTATAGTACTTTTAATATGAAGTGAATAATTTTTTGAAGCATATGGAGATTACTTCATAAAAATTTAGACCCTATGATCTATGTCTCTCGCTCTCCAGGGTTTCAGATAGAAATCAACTTATCTGGAGATACCAGGGATTGAACCTGAAGCATTCTTCACATATAAAGCATATCCTTTTCCAACAGAAATGTGGCCTTCTCCACAATGTGTCCTCACCAGTCTTGAAAACTGGAGGTACAAGTTAGGTTGTTCCAATCTCTACTAGCTTCACTTTGCGCCTTATCAGTTATGGTAATAGATTTTCTTATATTTTATGTAGCATAGTGGGGGATTCTGCTTTCTCTGATAGCAGTTCTTGATAACATTTCAAGATGAGAGACTTTTTAAAAAAAAGTCATATGTGCACATTTTATCTGCTGGCTAGCCATTTTCTACTTCACTGTCCCAGTCCTGAATTAATGACTACAGCTAAGTTAGATCAAAAGTATTCTTTGTTTTCTTAAAATTTACTGTTGCTCTTTACATTATTCATCTCTCCAGATTTCCCTTCCATTTTTCATTGCAGTTCCAATTTTGTGTTATCTGTACTGATGTCTCCCACAGCGTTTCCTGTAATGGCTCATCTTCCCTTTTCTGGCATTCTTTAAAGTGTTGTTCTCCATTATCTCCTCTTTTGCCCAATCTTATGTGCTCTAATTTCTTTGAACTGCCAGCACTCCTCTGATTCTGCATTCTTCTGGTTTTAAGCCAGCCTCTCCCTCATGATTCAGCTTCATCCATTGCACTGTTACAGCAGCAGTTCTGGCCTTTTCCTGTTATCCTTAATTAACTTCCTTAAAGTTAACTTGCTTCTTATACAACTATTCATATCTCCATTATTGATTCTTTATTGTATTGCCTTTGAGCCAAGTACAGTTCTTTTCCTGAAAGTATGCTACAATGCTATATGACTTTTCTTCTGTTTCCTTTTTCTTTTATGTTAGTGTCAAACTAATTACATGTATAGCAAGCACAGGAGGAAAAATCAGCACTTTAAACAAATGGGGAGGAAAACCACAAGGGGTCTGACAAGAGTGAGAAAATAAAATTTAGTTGCTAAAGCAAATGGGTCAATGTGTGTTGGAGATGCTGTAGAAATGCAGTAATAAACAATAGAAAGCCAAACATAAAGCTGTAAAAGGTGCTAAGTAACAACCCTATATTATACAAATGTAGTGGTAAACTAATGGAAGGATTTAAATGTATATAAAAATATTAAGGTAACTTTGCAAACCTCAGTAAACTATTACAAATTCACAAACACATTTACCACTTATGTTTCGGTGTGTATATATATGAAAGTTAGGAATGAAAATTGAAATGCACTTATCAGGTTCATTCAAATTGATGGCCATGGAGCATAGTGTGTTTTGTGTCACCTGTGAACAAATGATTCTGTGTGACAGCTTGAGAAATGATATGGTACTTATTTTTAATATCTGAAAGACTGATGTGTAGAAGATGGGGTGAGTGTGTTTTCTGATGCTCTAGAAGATAACACTGCAACCACTGGTACTAGGCAGGCATCAGGGACATAGCCAAGGGGGAGGCCAGTGGGGTCCGGACCCCTCCTTCCATTAGATACAATGAATGGTGTGTGCCACTGCGCCCAAGCCCCATTATAATGTTGGCACTTAGTCTGGCTACGTCCCTGCAGGCATCTTACTTTAAGCATACAAATAATCAAACATTGGCAGTTAAGATTGTTGTACTGACTCTAGAAAACAAGAAGGCAATGTAGGTTTTGCATAATCTGAGAGCAAACTACTGTATATATTATGTCAGTTGAGGTTTACATGTTCTTACCTAAACCAACTGAAGTCACATCAGTAGAACTGTCTTTTCCCTATCTTTTATTCTCTGAGAGCAACATGGCAGCAGTTTATGATTGTCTCATGTTCCCAGGCTTCCATTAAAAGCCATGTTTTTCAGCTATGTTATGTTTTTCTCCGCCTACAGAGACATGGTTCTTTTTGATCTATCTCACAGCATCAATGTTGTTTCTGTGTGAGCTGTTTCTGCTTATGTCTGAGTACTGCTTCCCTATCCTTTTAGCTTATGTCTTTGAAGTTGCCTTCTATTGTTGTCTGTCTTTTTGATCATAATGTCTTACAAGCCATCTTCAAAGAATACATTTCAGACCTGACCTATCTCTTTTTCATCTTGTATCATGAATGTTAATCCCATTTTCCCCCTTGAACAATCATGCAACACTTGTGGCTTCCTTTATTTATAGCATATTGAATACCCTACCCTTCATCTTACAATAAACCCAGGGTTGTCACAGTACAGTTGGCCCTCTGTATCCACGGATTTTTTATCCATAAATTTAAGCATCCACAGCTTGAAAGTATTTTCAAAAATATAAGTTCCAAAAAGGAAACCTTCATTTTGCTATTTTTTATAAGGTTCACCATTTTACTATGCCAGTGTATTCAATGGAACAGCCATCCACAGATTTTGTTATTCACAGGGGATCCAGGAACCAAACCCCAGCGGATACCAAGGACGCACTGTATTTAATAAAGAAAAGTGAGGAGAATCTCTTTACTGTGGGGGATCTTGGGGAAGGCCCTCCCATCCGTAAGGCCCCACTCCCTAGTATGTAGAGATACCTTTTGTGCTATTGGCCTTCCTACTGGCAAGATAAGAAACAAAATTTGGGGGGGGGGTGTTCAGGCTATGTGGCCATGTTCTAGAAGAGTTTCTTCCTGGCCACATAGCCCGAAAAACCCACAAAAAACTATGGATGCCATCCATGAAAGCCTTTGATTTCAAGATAAGAGACACTCAGGAAACTCACTGTCATCTCCACTCACTGATTGGAGGTAGCATCATGAATAACTCTTAGTGACTGTATTGCCTGACATGCGTCTTACCAGTGCAGAAGGGTGTGGAGCACATGAATCTATCCTGACTAAGGCATTAGTTGTATTGGTACTCCTGCAACCAGGACCTTGGCTGGGAGAGAATTTTCTCAGCCAAGGAAAGTCCTGGTACAGCAACTGGGATTGCAATGCTGTTCTAGTTTAGAAAGCACCAATTAGACTAATGTCAGTTACAATGTGTCTCTTAGTAATGCTTCGCCCATTAAAATTTTGGCATAGTTTGTTGCATATAAAGGGCATTCAACGTTGATTTCCTGTATTTAGAAAGAATGACTGTACAGTGGTGCCTCGGGTTACGAAATTAATTCGTTCCGCCATTCCTTTCGTAACCTGAAAATTTCGTAACCCGAAACACTTTTCCGTTAGCACTGGAAAGCCTATAGCTGCACTTTGCAGCATTTGAATTTCGCGCCGAAATGAATTTCGTAACCCGAAATATATTTCGTAACCCGAAATATATTTCGTAACCCGAAACAGTTTTTGCCAATCCAACTTTTTCGTATCCCGGAAATTTCGTAACCCGATCATTTCGTATCCCGAGGCACCACTGTATTTAGAAGGAAGGTGCTTCTAAAAATGCAAAGTTGGATACATGTTTTTCAGGCTAATATAATGTCACAGATGAAATGAGATTTTTCTAACTGGCTAGAGTAATTATTGATTGCTTTGTTTTAGAAGCTAAAATCTAAACCCAGTTGCTAATCCTGTCTGGATTAAATTCATTGAATCAGTTGCTGAATGGTAAAGTTATCACTTAGGTAAATTCCATTGATTTAATAGGTTGATTCTGAGTTGGGACTAGCATTTTGGATTTTGGCTCTGAACCTCAGTTCTGTACCTACTTACTTGGAATAAGTCCCATTGCTGTTTTTTTCACTTTGGGAATGGGTGCCTTTCTAATTCAGTGATGTGAACGGCTTCAACAGATTTGCCTCTCAGGTTCTTAAGCGTCTTTAAACTGAAGTCTCCCCATCTGAATTGCTCTGGATGACTAAATGGGAATGATGATGACATCACTTAGGAGTATTGCCTCCAAAACCTTGCTGGTTTGACTTCCCAGGATCATGATGTTGGTCCTTGTCAAAGGAAACTATTGCAAGTTTGCTACATTTAGTACGTTGAAATCATTTTGGAGTTCCTTATCAATATGAATGACTACATAATCTTCCTTATCAACATGAATGACTAAATAATCTTCCTTATCAACATGAATGACTAAATAATGTAAGAGATTGCTGCATTGTTGATAACATCCTACAACTTCATAGATTTACTCTGGAATTACTCTGGAAGCATGAAACAATCTTGGACATACTGGTTTTTAGGAGCTAAAATATATGATTTTAATTAGGACATTTCAAACTCAATTCCAGAGCAGTGTCATATCCACTTGATCCTGTTGGCACTCTGCAGGCCAAGGGAAATTCTTTTGTTGAAATGCCCACTTCAAAATTAAAAGTAGTCCTTTCTCGTTTAGTTATCAATGAAATGTTTTAAGTAGATTCCTGACTGAGAAGGCATGGGAGTTATTGGAACCGGGAGCTGCTTTCTCTGCAGGGTCCCAGTAAGTGTTGGAGCTTATAAATGAAAGCTGAAAGGAGCAAAACTATTGCTGCTTCTCCTGAAGGTCTAGTCAAAAATTGCTCCACTACTTCTTGCACTGAGGAAGCACCTGTGGGCATTACAGTGAACAAAGACAAAACTTGAGATCTTGCTGATACATACCAGAGACTGGAAGAAATGGTACTGAGCAGGAGGAGAATACTAACGGAATCTGTTGAGAAAGCCAAAAGGTATTTTCAGCTGAAGCGCTCATATAATAGAAAAACTTAAGTGTCACAGATATATGGGAAGTGTAAAGGCATGCCTGATGTTACATGAATGTTTCTCAATAAAATACCGGATTGGGTATGAAAATCGAAATAGCAGGAAGAAAATTCCTAGTTTTCTTCAAGTGGTATTTTAAAAAAAGCAAGGTTCAGGCATGTGAACACCTAATCTGCAGTCTGGATTGCTGCAGTTCAGACACTGAGAAGTCACCATATAAGAATTAGGTCTTTGTCAAGGGACTGAAGTCAAATAGTTCAGTTATTTGGCTATTTTAACTGGCATTGGGTGTTACAGAGGAAGAGTGTTTGACTTATGATAAATGTTTGAAAAGATATGGAAGCTGTCTAGCTGAATTTAAGGCCTCAGATAGTACAGATAGGGATCTGTATTTCTGTTAACTGTTGCTTTGTTCACCTGTGCCTGATCATATGCTGATACGGTTTCATTAGTTTATACTGTATTCCACTTTTCCGCTGCGGGCTGTGACAAAAGTTGCTTACAATAAATAGCAACTTGGCAAATACACTGTATCTGCAAAGGAAAGAAATATTTTACAAAATATAGATAAGTTCAAATAAAACCAAAACTAAAACAACAGTGGCTTGAGTTAACATGATCTAGACCAAAGAAGAGCATAAGAGGAAGGCTATAGGCTTAGACCAAAAGTTGATTTAGTGTAGTATCCTGTTTCCCACAGTGTTAGGAAGGATCGAATTAGGGGAATTTTAGTTAGCTCAAATACGAGAGGTGTGTCCTAACAACGCACGCACAGGATCTTGTCCCTTAGTGTATACCAGAGGTCGCCTAGTCCACCCCCAAGAGAAAGAGACTAGAATGCCAATGAGGTGCAATTAAAATACGAACATTTATTAAAGCCACACAACAAAAGGGATCACATACGCACACACACATTCAATACTATAGCAAGGGAGGGGTGAGTTCGGGGAGTAAAGGAAGGAAGAAAGAGGCACTGTTGGGAATATTTACCTTAGACGTCTTCTCCAAGGAACCAGATGAGATGTAGGATGGATAGTGGATCATGGCCGCAGGATCGGGGAAAGGAAAGACCAGCCACGGTGGCTTAGGAGCTGGGTTCTGGGAGGAAAGCTAACTTAGAGGCCCGGTGACAGTGAGCTTGGTTTCGCTCAAGTGATTTCAGCAGAGCAGGATGCTCTAGGAACTCAGGCTCGGAACTGGAAGCTCGACAAGCCAACTGAAGGGCAAAAAGTAGGGTCCTTATATACTGCTAAACGTATCCTCAGGCGATGGCAGCCTGGCGGACAAAGGCTCTGATTGCTTATCTTTGTTTAAGCCGAAATCTACACAATGGTTGTACAATGCAAGAGGTCTGACACCTTTCAGGAGAGCAGATACCTTGATGGTTGAGCTGTTAAGTTAATCACAGACTCATTAAGGAGGGAGCCATAGCTATTGTCCTCCGTGAATGGGTCCCTGCAAATCTGGTCTAGCAACTCCCAAACCTCTGGAAAATTTCAAATCTTGAGACCATGCCTTTGCAAGGCTGCTGTCTACGTGGTCTGCTCGCCTTTAGGTTAATGGCGGCTTGCTGTGGGGTCAGTCAGGGGTCATGGCTTCAGACTGCATGGCACCCAAAATTTAATATAAATCCATACTTGGTGTGATGACTGGTCCTCCAGTCACCTGAGGACTTCTCCTGAACTACAAAGGGTTAATCTGGGAGGAGGTACATGCTAATGAGAGATGACATCACATGCTAATGAGCTGTGACATCATAGCTGATGTAAGGTCTAACTGACCAATCAGAGAGTAGGACCGCGAGATTCAAGAACTTTCTATGGGAAATCTTTAAAAGGCCCTTTGCGGCCATGCGGTTCTTTGTCTCTCCCTTTGTTCTTTCCTGGGGGGAACCAGATGGTGTCTCTTGGAGTCTGGGAGACACAGACTCAGGGAAATGCAGGTCGAGAGGCAAGGGGCCCTCCCCGCATCCAGGAACTCACAAGGACTACAAATCCCATCACTGCGTGAGTAGTTAGGAACGTGTTAGCTTAGTGCGTTTAGGCCTTTTGTTATTTTCAACAATGGCTTGTGTGGAATGAACTCTATAACTATGTTCTTTGACCTGCAAGGCAAGGGGGCTTTGCAAGAGTGATATAAATTCTTTCTATCCTTTTCTATCCCTTTGTTTTAAAATAAACTTCTTTCTTTTAAAAGCATCTGCTGTCTCTCTACTCCTGTACACATGCCTTAACTCGGCTACTGATTGTGCTGGGTTAGCAAGAAAGGAAACTAGATCTCTCTCTCTCTAACCCTCACAAGTCCCAGTGTATGTGTAGGGAGGTGTAGCTGTGGAGCTACATATAAATATAGTCATAGTGCATTCACTGGGTGGTGGCAGCAAGAAGTTCTTTTTTTAAAAAAAGGGATCCCCTGAGAGTAATAGTCACGCACAGGGCTTTGCCCTCAGGGATCATCACACTTAGTAACAACAGTATCTGACCAACTGCCTATGGCACAAGCTGGACCAGGAAGCAGTAGCCCTTTCCCAGTCTTGTTCCTCAACAGATAGGCATGCTGTGTTTGATTTTGAAGGTACTCTGTAAGACATCACAACTAGTTGTTACTTCTACCTTATCCTCTCTGCACCTGTCTAATCCACCTTTAAAGCTATTAAAATGCCAGTGACCCCCTCTTGTCTTATGAAAACCTGATCAACAGTATAAAACAAGATCTTCTTATGTGGATATTGGTTAACATGAATTTAAAGCAGTCTCTATTTTTATCAGTTAAAGCCCAATCACTTGAAGGCAGGTTTGTTTACTTGATGTCCCTGAGTCAGAGTGGTTGTTCTGAATCAAAATCTTTTATTTATATAGACTGAGAATTGGAAAGTATCTTAGCAATGCATATGTGCATATACACCTTCAAGTCATCT
Organism: Sceloporus undulatus; assembly: GCF_019175285.1. Taxonomy (NCBI): domain Eukaryota; kingdom Metazoa; phylum Chordata; class Lepidosauria; order Squamata; family Phrynosomatidae; genus Sceloporus; species Sceloporus undulatus. The sequence continues at coordinate 61,611,927 of NC_056522.1, read as the reverse complement.
GTTGACTTGTAATGATTATATGAATTTCATAGGGTTTTCTTAGGCAAGGAATACTTGGGTGGTTTTGCCAATCCTTTCCTCCAAAATACAGCCTACAGTACTTGGTATTAATTAATAAGGGCTGACCCTGCTTAACATCCAAGATCAGGTAGGATCTGGTGCTTTTAGGGTATTTAGGCCTGCTTAGCACTGCATACTATCTCCTCATTATCAAAATATAGATCATCAGAAAGATGTGATATCCAAAATCAGGTAGAAGTGCATATGACTTCCTTATTTTGGGTGATGCATCTTTCTGGTGACCTATATTTTGATTTTTTAAATATTTTTTATAGATACTTGGAAAACAAGTATATTATGGTAAAATCCAAGGCACAATTCAGCAGCCTTTCAAACGAATAAAAGCAAAGCACTCTGGCTTCATGGTAGGTTGTATAAAGTCTGTACAGTGGTCCTGTCAGTTGGGACTGAGAATAGGAGCTTGTACCCATTTTGGTACAGAGACACTATGCCATAGTGTGTCTCCTTTTCATTTTGGCTAAACCTCCCCCCCCCTTGAAACTGCTTATCTTCTGTCTTTGAACATGGACTTTCCCATTAGCAGTAGACAGGGAAGCTTAAGACTGTCACACACAATGTAGGATTCTCTTTCCCTTATCAAACTCTTTGAATTTACCTCACTAGTGCAAAAAGCCTTTCTCTTTAGCAGAAAGTGGGAACATCTGAGTTGAACCACCGAACTCAAACTTTCCATGGTGAATGTCATCTTAGTGAGCTCTCATGACTGGGCTACAATCTCTTTGATATATAAAAATGACACAGTAGTTGAAGGGTGCAAGCATTGTTTGAATGAGGGGCACACTCCATCATGGAATCATAGAGTTGGAAGAGACCACAAGGGCCATCCAGTCCAACCCCCTACCATGCAGGAAACCACAATCAAAGCATCCCACCTTGTTTTTTTTGGGGGGGGGGGTTGCCACTGTTTTGGGTCTTTGCATAAGCCTTCAATCCTTATGAACACCAGTAACACAGAGACCTAGGCTTAATTTTTTTTAACGAGATAGTAAAGCTGTCTCTGGGCTGCACTAAACTGCTAGAAAGAGGCAGTTCACATGATTGGAAGCTTTTCCATAAAAACAAACAAACAAACAAACCCTGTTTTCAGGAAACTAGTAGTTCTGCAGAAAGTTTCCCTCTTACTGTATATCAAACTTTCTGTATATTGGGGAGTGGGGGACATTCATTTGTTTGGAGAAGGATTTAAGCCAGCCTATGAGAAGTGCAGCAGTATGTTGTCTTTGTTGAAAGATATAGTATTATGTCCTCTGTGGTTTGTAGACAGTTTAGGAAAGTTAATATACAACATGAAACAGAGGTTGTTAGAAGTATCCTCTGGATAGAGCATGGAACTCCCACAATCCCCCAGCCCTGGCAGTGACTCTTTTTCCTCTGTATATCCCTATAGTAGGAACTGCTCATATGCAATTGCCCAAATGTGTAAATACACAGAGATAGCCACACTTTAAGCATCAACCATGAGGAAACATAGCATTATTTCTAAACAGATGTTCTTGGAAGATATACACTTATTCTTGAAAGTCTTCCTCTGTGGGTTAATAGGTTTCTTCCTTTTATGTGGGTTTATAGGAAAGTGATCATATTCTCTACTGGAGAAATTTCATGGTAGCAAGACTACTGTCTTGACGTGAGTCTGCCTTTAGACCAAAGTAAACATAATATAAACCATATGATTAACTATAGAATGCATGGAATTTCTTACTAAGCATGAGGAGGGGGAGGGCTAACCCAGACTCTGGGACCAAGAGATAAAGGAAAGCAGGAGTGAAAAGGAAACAGAATTATTTAGTTGTTGGTCAGTTACATGATCTAGGTAAGCAAGAAAAAAAAGAGGCACCTTTTTGCCTTCATTTCATATATACAGTTTTATTTAGGGTGTGTGTGCACATCTTCAGGCAGGCCAGCCAGCTGTGGGGACTGTAATACCTTTTCAGTTGTGCTTCCTTTGCTCAGTTTATAGTGGTGCCTTATTCTGCCCTGTCTGAGGTGGTAAAATGCTCTTGGTCTTAAAATATTACTTTTGTTAATAGTGGTTTGAGAACTGAAAACTGGTTTTTGTGTGTTCAAAACCATTCCTAACTATGCACATATCTGTGTAGTAATGGTGAGTGAAGAACTAAAAATGTGTTTTAGGTAGGACACTATGGGATCACAGACTAGTACAGATAACACAAAAAGTTTGAAATGCAGTGTTAAAGCTTGGATTTGACCTATTGATGCTGTATTCCGAAACTCTATTCCGGAATCACAAAAAAGCTGTGGACCAAAACTAACGGGCCAAGTGGATTAAACTGGATTGGTACCTGTTTTATTGTTTGGATGACTGGAAAAACTGAAGGTGATTATAATATTTCATGCTGCTGCCTATGTGTTTGAAATATAACACATAATAGAGAAGTGAGGTCTGACATAGAGGCTACTTGGTCAGAGCATTAACTTTATTATCAGGTTTCTAATTTGCCTTTAATCATTTAAAACCATAACAGGGCAGTGTACAAACAATAAGTGCAACATAACAACACAAATATGAAACATGCTTGTGGTGCAATTTTGTGTATGTCTCCTGAGAAGTAAGTCCTGTTGACTTTAGTACAACATTCTCTCAGGTAAACATGAAATGTGTGTATAGTATAGAATTGGTAAGTGTTTACACCTCAGTTTGTCTGAGAGATGATTTGACGTTGCATACAAAGTATCCCGTTTCAGGGCTTTTAACCTGAAGGCAATAAAGCTGGAATTCATTATACCCGTAGCACAAGATAAAAACCTTATGTAACTGTTCAACTGGGAGATGATGAGGTGAAACATGGTGAAGAGAAAAATATTGAGTTTCTTTAGTTAAAAGTACAGTCCAAAAATAAGCTACACATTATTTTTCCTGTTAAAGAGGGGTGTGGAATAACTTTGGCAGACAGAAGTATAGAGCTGGGAAAATATTATCATATTTTTTGTGCTCGAATGAGTAAGATTTGTCTTTTGCATTTCAGGTTCTGATAACCTGGACGGAATTATCAGTGGATCATAAAACTTAGCAGCAGAATCTGACACTATCCTACATTTTCCTGCTTTTTAAACAGAAAGAAATATACCTTAGCCAAGAGATAGTTTCAGGTAATTGTGTAGTTGGCCATCTATATCCAGGGATACTGAATCCACGGATTCAATCATCTATGGCTGGAAAATATTTTTTTAAAAAAATAAATAATAAAAAATAATCATTCCAAAAGGTAAACATTGATTTTGCCATTTTATATAAGGGACATCATTTTACTACGCTGTTGTATATAATAGGAATTGAACATCCACAGATTTTGTTCTCTATGTCTGTGTGTGGGTGTCCTGGAACCAAACCCATCAGATAACAAGGGCCCACTGTATAATTCTAAGACATTGCTGTGGATAAGTGTGAAAAGGGATCAGTTTAGCACCTTTGGAAAGCTTACTTTAGAACAGGAGTTCTTGAACAAAAAAACTGCAAAGGGAGATTAGGAAAGAAACAGCAGAATTTGAATATACAGTTGTCCTTCCATATTTGCTAGGGTTAGGGGAACAAGACCCCCGTGACTATGGAAAAAACCGCAAATAACAAAAACACTGTTTTTACCTGAGAGGACACCTCTCTAGGAATCTCTAGGTCCTCCAGTGCAACTCTGTGGTCAATGTCCAACATACACTGACCATAGAATGGCACTGGAGTAGCTACAAATGGGCTTTCAGTGCAACTTTTAGTTAAAGTTGACCATAGAGTTGCACTGGAGGACCTAGACAGTCCTAGAGAGAACATATTAATGAAATCCGTGAATAATCAAATCCGCAAATATCAAATCCGCAAATATGGAGGGATGACTGTATCCATAAACTCCATAGATAGTGGATTGAATAGAGACAATGATTTCCTGGTACACTGCATATATTATAACAGTAGTTAATATCCTAGCCTCATGAAGACTGTCTTGGCCAGCTTGTTGTTGTGTGCCTTCAAGTTGTTTCTGACTTAAGGCAACCCTATCATGGGGTTTTCTTGGGAAGGTTTGTTCAGAAGGAGCCTTCCTCTGATGCAGAGAGAGTGTGACTTGCCTAAGCTTACCCAGAGGGTTTCTGTGACAAAGTGGGGATTCTAACCCAGAATCATAGTGTTAGGAAGGATCTAATTAGGGGACTTTCTGAATTTAGCTCAAATTGCTGAGAGGGAGTGTCTTAACAACACCCTCGTGAGACCGTGTTCCGTGGTGTATACGAGTGGTCCACAAGAATCCCTTGAGACACAACGCTGAGACAGACTGCTCCAATTAGGTTTAAATATTTATTAAAAAGGGAACACAAACACACAGCAAAGGACACACGCATGCACGCAATTCTCAAAGTAAAGGGGGCAAATTTGGGAGAGTTTTGAGAGAGGCAAATCTACGGGAGATACTTACTTCTGAAGGCTTCTCCGGGAACCCGATGTGGATGTAGATGATGAAAAGACATGGCTGCCAAAACATGGGGGCAAAATGGCCGAGGGAGCTAAAATAAGATCTGACGTGAAGCCAGGCTGTATTCTGAATATAGTACATTGGTGTGTGCTAGACTGAGGTTTATATAGACAATTTCTAGCTTCTGGCAATGAGCTTAATGGCTTAGCTGCTGCCAAGACAAAGGGTGTAAAGACCTGGGATTTTGTTAAACCAAGGTGAAGAATAGTCTTAACCAGTGCACTTGGATCTGAACACAGTCGGGGAAGGCAAACAGATGAATAGGTGGCCATTGACTTAATCAGGTCAATGGCCATCAGGTGTGAGGGTGAAAACAAACAGCAAGTATTACACTTGCACAACTTCAACAGGAAAGAAGAAACCCTCAAAGTAAATAAAGTTTGGTTACCAGTCCTGAAGGACCCCAAAACCAGGACTCAGCAAATGAAAATGAGAAACCACTCAGGGTCAGAGGCTTTCCCAGCAAACAATTATCACCAGTTAGCAGACACTAATCCTCTTTTGCATATCCTCCTATCCTGAGGAGGCCATCCACAACAGAACAATACACAGATTAACATGGGAATCACTCCTCTTTACCGGGGTCACACAGTACACACACACACACCTCTTTTCCATGTTAGCATCCTCTGAAGATGCCAGCCACAGATGCTGGCAAAATGTCAGGAATAAACTCTTATAGAACATGGCCACATAGCCCAAAAACCCACAAAAAACTAAGCAAGTATTGTGTTGGTTTTTGGAGGAGATGGTTTTTCTTGTCTAGTAACTCCCAAACTTCCTGTGGGGAGTTTCCAGTCCTTTTCTCTAGGGCTCCTACACCCTCCTTTGCAAGCTGCCTACATGACATCTCTGCTTTGGAGAAATGGCGGTGCTCTAGGAAGTCAGCTTGGGGTCAAAGTGAATACCACACACACTCCAAAATTTAATATAAATCTATATGCTTTAACAGTCGTCCAGTGTTCAAATCACTAAACCACATTGGCTTCCCTTGGCTAGTGTCTTGCATCTTTTTTCTAGTTCCCAGCCAGCATCGCCTTCTTGCCTATAGATGTGGAGAACCTCACATGCACCAAGTGCAAGTTGGTAGCACTCTTGGAGGAGAAAGTGCAGCAGCTGGAGTCCAGAGTAGCTACATTTCAGCATATTAGGGAGCAAGAGGATTTCCTGAACAGAATGGATCCAACAGTCTTGGATGGGGACCACACAGAGGAAGTTGCTGGGGCAGAGGAGGTCACTTCACATACACAGGAGACAGACAGCTGGAGGAATGTCACACAGAGAAGTAGGCCAAGAAGGGATTGTTCTGGGAGCTTTCAGCTAGAAAATCGATTTGAAGCTTTCTCTTATCAAGGAGAATGAGGAAGAGCAGCATGGACAGACTTCAGGGACAGAGCAGGGGAGCTTGAGAGTTCCACCAGAGGGAACAGTCACTGCTAAGCCTCGGAGCAGGCGTGTGTGTGGTCATAGTGGGGGACTCCTTGCTGAGGGATACAGAAGCAGTGATTTGTAGGCCTGACAAGATGTCTCGAGACGTGTGTTTTCTCCCTGGGGCAAAGATCCGTGATGTGACAGACAGGCTGACAAGATTGGTCAAGCCTACTTTCCTTTGGTCCACATGGGAATCAATGACACTGCAAGACACAGCCTTCAGAATATCAGAAGGGATTACGAGGCTTTTGGTAGCAAACTGAAAGAAATGAATGCACAAGTTGTCATCTTGTCTCTTCTGCCAGTCGAAGGAAGGGAGAGGAAAATAGCGGATGTGAACAACTGGCTCCGCAGATGGTGCTGCCAAGAACGATTTGGATTCTTTGATCATGGGCTGTGGTTTCATCAGGGGGGGCTTCTGGCAGTGGATGGGTTCCATCCGTTGGAAGATATTTTTTTTTTTGCCAACAGGCTCAAGAATTTGATGAGGAGGGCTTTAAACTGAGTTTCGTGGGGGAGGGAGACAATATTATGGAAGGCGAAAGGGATGGAGAAAATAGACATAGAGGAAACAAGACAAATAGTGCAAGGACCCAACAGTGGGAGGCAAAAAAACTTGCACAGGCAGCACGTAAAGAGGACCCATGGTCTGTGATGTCTCTACACTAATGTACAGAACATGGGAAATAAGCAAGATGAACTCCAACTCCTAGTACAACAAAGCAAATATGATATAATAGGCATCACTGAAACCTGGTGGGATGAATCTCATAAGTGGAATGTAGAAATAGAGGGGTATAACCTTTTTAAGAAAAATAGGCCAAACAGGAAAGGAGGAGGAATAGCACTATATGTCAGAGAAATTTACACCAGTGAAGAGATCCAGGACATCAATACTGGAAGCCAGAAAGGGAAGGGAAACAACAAGGATGTTATGGTGGAAGTCTACTACAGACCCCCCAGTCAGATGGAGGAATTTGATGAAGTCTTTCTAGAACAGATGACTACACACTCAGAAAGGAGAGATGTTGTAGTGATGGGTGACTTCAACTATCCTGATATTTGCTGGAATTCAAACTCAGCCAAATCCTCAAATGCAAGTGGTGGGATCCTTAGGTGGAAGTGACCATGTTCTCATGGAGTTTGTTATATAATGAAAAGGAGAAGCCAGGCATACTCAGACACACATTCTAGACTTTAGGAGAGCTGATTTCAGTAAAGTTAGAGTACTACTGGGGGAGATCCCATGGTCAGGACTACTAAAAGAGAAGGGAGTTCAGGATGGATGGGAGTTTCTCAAAACTCCCAACTACCATAGTGAAAACTGAATTTGTAACCTCCTCACCATACCCACAAGTTTTGCATGTCTGTTATGATTAACACGTACATACATCTGTTTCCTAGCTATAAAGCTTCTAGGCGCTTCTGTCCATGCATCTGATGACATAGACTTAAGTCTAAGATAGAAAGCTTATATAGTACTACCAACTTCTTTCTCTCATTTAGTTTCAAAGGTGCTACAAGATCCCTTTGCAATAGATGCAGTTTTAGCTGTAAATCCTGCCTCTTAGAATGTGTTCTTTATATTATTATTATTATTATTATTATTATTAGTAAATAAATAAATAATGTGAGCTGCTTTGATTGTCTCGTCACAGAAAAGCGGGATACAAATAAAAGTTTTATTTATTATTATTATTATTATTATTATTATTATTATTATTATTATTTTCTTATATCCTGCCTTTCTCCCAACATAGAGACTCAAAGTGACCGTATGATCTTTGAACTGGTATTTCATGGCAAAAGAAAAAGCATTCCATTAATTGTCTTGGACCTGGTTTCATTTGCCCATCCTAGTTGCTCTATAGTTAATTAAAAGAGAGTATATATGTTTAATGATGTAAATTTGTGCCTAAAACAATGAGATTCCAGTTTATCAGACTTATTTTAGCATTCATGATTTGGCTTTCTAAACATTTTTAATATATGGCACAACCCCATCTGTGTTTGGTTCACTTTTGAACAAAAGCTTCACTTTTAAAAAGATACTGAATCCCATAATCTTTTGATTTTTTTAATGTGGGCTTTTGGTTGGTGGGGGTTTGGAAGAATTGGTTAGACTAAGCATATGAAACATTACATGTGTCATCTGCTGGAAATGAAACATAGATCATGACTTTGCAAAAGGATAGAAAGATCTGTAGAATGTAGGCCAGGGTTTGAATCCCAGCTCGGCCATGGAAATCCACTGGGTGACTTTGGGCAAGTCACACTCTCTGATGAAATTTGCCAAGAAAACCTTGTGATGGGGTCGCCTAGGGTCACCATAAGTTGGAGACAACTTGAAGGCCCAACAACTACAGCAGGAATGTATTTCAGGTAACTTTATAGCAATTCTTTGGGGTGATGGCAACAGGGAGATAATGGAACAAATGTAAAAGACTGCAAAAGTTTTACCAGGACCAAAATCCCTTCTGTATACCTTCTTTGCTCACCTGGTTTTTCTATCCTTTCAGTAATTTCCCTCTCTTCCCTGCAGTTGTGGATAAGAATACCCTATCTTCTTCAGAACACCTCACCCATTTTTCTCTTATCCACCAGTTGCACCAGTTAACACACTGTGATCATAAGGGTGTTGGTTTGCAAGGGGGCCATGTCTGATCAGGGCAGTGAGGTCTTTTGAAGTCATGACCAGAATTGTACAAAACATAAAATAAGTGATATAGAACTGTGGAGTCATATAAATGTCAATAGGGCTTGCACAGTGATCAGTTGTATGTGTATTTGTATTTATGTAGACTTGTGCTGTTACAAAAAACAAGTGTTTTGAAAAAGCATTTCACAGGTGAACACAAGAAGAAATAGATTTTATAAAAATCCAAATTTGCATTGATGATTTGTATGTAAAGAAGTCCTGAAAGTTAGAAGTCCTGAGAGCTGGAAGAAATTGCAGTGAACCTGGTGTTCCTTGAGAACTTTTAAATTCTTTGACAACAGCAGAATATGCCATAGACATGTCAGAAATGGTATGATGGAACGATAGATTAGTTAGCAAAGTTAGCAACTTGTGATCACTGTACTAGAAACATTTTTTTAAAACTTACAACAATATTTGCATTTTTCCTTGATGAATATTTAACTCCTTGCAGATATATGTTGTTCTCCAAGTCCCACTTCATCATCTTGTGTACAGACAGCTGTGGTGCTTGACTCTAGCAGTTAGACCAAAGAATGTGCTAAGCTCAAATATGCATACTTGCTAAGGTTAAAGAAAGTTCAGATGAGGTCATCTTTGAAAAGTTGTCCTTAACTAACTAACTGAACATTTTTATTTAAATACTAAAAGCACAGCAAACAAGAAATTAATATCCAAATCTAGAAATATAGTGGTAAAATCGTTGGCACATTTTTCTGTAAATTGTTAACATATGATGCAAATACTGCTTGAAAAATATTACTGTTATTCTTTATTGTTTGCCATGTTCATTAAAGAGTAATATTTTTTGCAAAAGATGATATAATTGATATAATTTTTGTTATGGGCAAAGGATAGTAATCCAGACTCTAAACTTGTTTCAGTTCAACATAGATTTAGCAGCTGTGAGAATACGAGTGGGTTGTTTAGTATCTTTCATATAGTTGGTCATTTTGAAAACAAGAACTAGGGTGTCAAGGCAGTAAGAGGAAAAATGCAAAGGAGATTGGATGAAGATGTTGCCTTGTTGTATGAAGCCAACCAGGCAACTAAAGTTTTTGTTTGTCAGTCTGTTTTAGGAGAATGTGATTGTATCTTTGGCAGCCATTATTCTTCAGCATTTTCTTGACACCAACTTTGACACAAAAGTTCCTGTGAGAGGTATCTCTTAGTGACAATAGTGTGTCACTTTACTAATGGACTGCCAGGAGGAGAATGGAGGACTGAGTGAGGGAGGGCTCTTTAACACCTTGCCCCCTCCTCCAGCCCCGGACCAACTCTGCTTGGGCGTCTGCCCATAAAGCCTTGGGCAATACTAAGAAGAACAGTATCTTGTTGCTAATTTTAATCTCCCCCTTTTTCAGGTTGTTAGATTGTAATTCTTTTATGGTAATTTCTTTGACGGTAATGTTGTAACTTGTGCTGTGGTTCCATTATTATTTCATTGTTTATTGGCATCTGCTTGTTTTTTTTTTCCAATAAGGGTGTTGGAAATAGGGAATACTTTTTGATAATTATTGATTTGAATGTAATAATCAGTGTTAGGCCTTTGTCATTATTGAATTGCTACAATATTACTGTAATTGTTGTTATTATGTTTTTTGCTATGTATTGCTATGTTATATTTCTTTATTATCTTATGTGTATTGTTATTGTTTATTGCTATTGCTCTGTATTTCCCTACTGTTGTAAGCCACCCGGATTCCTAGTGATTGGGCGGGGTATAAATAAATTATTATTATTATTATTATTATTATTAGTTCTCATGATCTTAGAGAAGTATTGAGGGTGATCCCCATGGTCAGAAATACTAAAAGAGAAGGGAGTTTAGGATGGATGGGAGTTTCTCAAAAGGGAGCTACTGTAGGCACAAATTAAAACAGTTCCAGTGAGAAAGAAAAACGGGAGGTGTCGCAAGAACCCAGGATGGATGACCAAGGAACTTTCAACTCAGCTAAATTTTAAACGGAACATGTATAAGAAATGGAAAAATGAGGAAATCACCAAAGAGGAATTCAAACAAATATCTAGCATGTGTAGAGATAAGGTCAGAAAAGCAAAAGCACAGAATGAACTCAGGCTTGCTAGAGAGGTTAAGAACAACAAAAAGGGCTTTTATGGATATGTCCGCAACAAAAGGAAGAAGAAGGAAACGATGGGGCCACTGTGTGGTGAAGATGGCAAAATGCTAACAGAAGACAGAGAAAAGGCAGAATTACTCAACACTTTCTTTGCCTCAGTCTTCTCAGAAAAGGCAAAGGGTGCTCAACCTGAGGATAATGGAGCAGAGGACAGAATAGGGGAAATTCAGCACAAAATAAGGAAAGATATAGTACAGGAATACCTGTTTAACCTAAATGAATTTAAGTCTGCAGGACGAGATGAACTACATCCCAAGGGTATTAAAAGAACTGGCAAATGTAATATCGGAGCCATTGGCAATAATCTTTGAAAACTCCTCGAGAACAGGAGGAGTCCCAGCAGACTGGAGGAGGGCAAACGTTGTCCCTATCATCAAAAAGGGGAAGAAAGAGGATCCAAACAATTATCGTCCAGTTAATCTGACATCTATACCAGGAAAGATTCTAGAGCAGATCATTAAACAGAGAATCTGTGAACATCTAGAAGGCAATGCCATAATCACAAAAAATCAACATGGGTTTCAGAGAAACAAGTCATGCCAGACAAATCTTATCTCATTCTTTGATAAAGTTACCACCTTGTTAGATGAAGGGAATGCTGTGGATATAATATATCTTGATTTCAGTAAGGCCTTTGACAAAGTTCCCCATGACATTCTTGCAAACAAGCTTGTAAAATGTGGGCTAGACAAGGCAACTGTTACGTGGATTTGTAATTAGTTGACCGGACGAACCCAAACGGTGCTCAACAATGGCTCCTTTTCATCCTGGAGAGAAGTGACCAGTGGGGTCCCACAGGGCTATGTCCTGGGCCCAGTACTGTTCAATATCTTTATCAATGACTTGGAGGAAAAAATTGGGGGAATACTTATCAAATTTGCAGATGACACCAAATTAGGAGGAATAGCTAATACTCCAGAGGACAGTATCAAAATTCAGAATGACCTGAATAGACTAGAAAGCTGGGCCAAAGCTAACAAAATGAACTTCAACAGGGAGAAATGTAAGGTACTGCACTTAGGGCGAAAAAATGAAATGCATAGATATAGGATGGGGGACACCTGGCTTAAGGAGACAACATGTGAAAGGGATCTAGGAGTCCAAGTAGACCACAAGTTGAACATGAGTCAAAAGTGCGATGCGGCAGCTAAAAAGGCCAATGCGATTTTAGGTTGCATCAATAGAAGTATAGTGTCTAGATCAAGGGAAATAATAGTGCCACTATATTTTCTGCTCTGGTCAGGCCCCACCTGGGGCCTGTGTCCAGTTCTGGGCACCACAGTTCAAAAAGGACATTGAGAAACTAGAGTGTGTCCAAAGGAGGGCGACTAAAATGGTGAAGGGTCTGGAAACCATGCCCTATGAAGAACGACTCAGGGAGCTGGGTATGTTTAGCCTGGAGAAAAGAAAGTTAAGAGGTGATATGATAGCCCTGTTTAAATATTTGAAGGGATGTCATATTGAGGAGGGAGCAAGCTTGTTTTCTGCTGCTCCAGAGACTAGAACCTGGAGCAATGGATGCAAGCTGCAGGAAAAGAGATTCCACCTCAACATTAGGAGGAACTTCCTGACAGTAAGGGCTGTTCGACAGTGGAACACACTTCCTTGGAGTGTAGTGGAGTCTCCCTCCTTGGAGGTCTTCAAATGGAGGCTGGATGGCCATCTGTCGGGGATGCTTTGATCTGGATTTCCTGCATGGCAGGGGGTTGGACTGGATGGCCCTTGTGGTCTCTTCCAGCTCTGTGATTCTATGATTCTATGATTTGCTGTGTAGCTTAGATAATATTGTGCTAAAATTGATGAGACAGTAGGTGGGAGGTTGAGTTCCATATAATTCCTAGTCCAGTGAAAACTGTTCCATCATACATACTGAAGAAAAGAATAATAAACTCTAGAACATTGAAAAATGTTAGCAAGGGGATGGGGAATCAATTTTAACATCTCTGTGATATATCTTATATTGGTAGTGAAGAATAATTAATAAATTTGATGTTGCTTTTGTTTTCCTTTCGCCTTGGGACTAAATCTGTTTGCCAATAAGTAGACTGAAATGTCCAATATCTTATTGGATTAGAGGACTGTTTAGACTCACAGGCTACCAAGTATGAATGCAAGAATTATGCAGTCTTCTATTTGGACTCCAAAGGACCAAATGTTTGTATTGTTGTGGTTTATTAATGTATTTAGCTGTACGAGGGTAGTGTTTGAATAATTTTGGTTCCAATTAAATTAACTTTTATTTTTTGGATCCACTTGAAAATTGGAGAAAATGATGCAGATGTCTTATTAATAGCTTTCTTTGCCAAAACTCATTTACAGAAATGGCCAGAAATGTGTGTGTGCATTTTGTAATGCAGAAAGGGTCATGAGTTAATCAGGAGTTCATACATTTTTCTCTTTTAGGTTTCAAATTTTCAACATACAGTCATATATCTAGTTTCTGCCAGTTTATTTATGCAAATATGAAAGTGCAATGTGATGATTGGTCCCAGTTTATGGATCAATTTTAGTACTCTAGGTCTTTTTTCTATGGATCCTACCCCATTCACATTAAGAGGTAATATATTCAGACTCTCTAAATCTGCCATCAGTAGTATGGAATGAGATATTAAAAAAATGCATCATCAATGTGTGTAATAGAAAAGAATAGCAAATAATAAAACATGGAGACTGCATTGTGAGAATAATTTCTTGCCCATTTCGGCCCCACACCCAAACATTATCCATTCATATTCCCTTCTGACCCCGAACTATCTTCTCACACCCCAACATTTGGCATGGCATATATTATACCAGCATAAACTAAATGTGACAACATTTTTTGTTGTTGTTGTATTGAGTATTTTTGCTGTTTGACAATAACCATGTGGGGCTTATATATGTACCAAGGTCCAGTTGCTACATCTTTCATCTGCAAAGATGTCAATATGTGTATTAATTGGTTTATTACATTATTCATTAGTGTGGTTGGGTAGTGTGACCTTTAAGTATGAGATAGAGAAAACAAACAATAAGGCAGCTGGAAACAGATCTTGTTTAAACTGAGTAGTTTTAAAATCAGTGTTTGTGTAAATTGATTGCAAATGTGTGTATGAACAAAATACTATATGAAATTTTGTTGTTTATCAGTGCTACAATCCATTAGGACCATTGGAAAAACCGCAGAATTATTTAAACACGATAGATTTAGGTAAATTTTGTTCTAGGTATTTATATTTGTGTTCATCAATACTAACTTCCTTCTTGTTATAGATATTAACAAATGATAGCATTTTTTAATGTAGACTCTGCTTTTTTGTTGTTGTTTGTTTACAGTTTCCAGAGTGTGGGTTTTTCGGCATGTATGACAAGATTCTCCTATTCCGCCATGATCTGAACTCAGAAAATATTTTACAGCGGATTACATCAGCTGAAGAGATACGTGAAGGTGATCTCATTGAGGTTGTCCTCTCTGGTAAGAATATTAGATTTTCTATTGGGACACTTACTAACCAAACATGAGGTCCTGGGTAGATAAAACCACAATATCATTTCACTGAACTAATTTAACTTTGTCAGATCAATAATAATTTATTAAAGGCTACTTAACAAAAGCTGATGAAATTTAATGTTTAAATAACAGTTTCATTTTTATTATCTTAATGTTATAACATTAGTAATAGTTAGTTCTCATTTGCCAGGGCTATATTCAATAAGTAATTTTATCAGTGCAAATAATAGTGCGCTCATGAAAATGACTACCTAGACTGTTGACAGGGGGAAATCCATTTCATATTATTAAAATATTTATATCCTGCACTTTCTTGTGAGATCTCAGTGCAGCAAACAATATACAGTAAACAGTTTGAACAGTTCTAGATAAAAACAAAACAATAGGATACAACCATATTAAATAAATCATCAGGTTAAAACAGTAGAGAAGGATAAAACAATTAAAACCCTGTAAAGGTATATTTTAAAAAGTAATATGCCCCAAAGTCAGATTTTAACTTGGTAGCTAAAGAAATTAATGTTGGCAGCAACCAGCCCTCCAAGGAGAGGGCATTCCATAAACAGGGTCTCACATCAGAGGAGGCCATCTCCAATGCCCCTTCATTTCCACTTGTGCAACTTGCAGTACAACTTGTAGAAGTGGTGGTGTGCCTAAGGCCACAAGAAAAAAAATACACTTCTGCATCTGCAGCTGGACAAACCAACAACACTCTGGTAGTCTGTTGTTTTTTTTCATCCCTTAATGTTGTGTTGGATTTAGGCTACTTGGGTTTCCACGGTTTGGAAAATGTGGAATTTTGCTCATCTTTAAAAAAACAACTGTTAATATTGCATTCAGATGTATGCTTTATAATGCAAGTTTATTAGAACATTTGAGCATATCTGTTTTGTTTGCTACATTGTCACTTCTATTAAAACTTTTTTTAGTCACTAATTACTAATATTGCAATAAAAGTGTAGTGCTCATTCTTTTTTTTAATAACTTATCTTTTTCAAAGCTTTGGCTACGGTTGAAGACTTCCAGATTCGTCCTCATATGCTATATGTGCATTCTTACAAGGCCCCAACTTTTTGTGACTATTGTGGAGAGATGCTTTGGGGCTTGGTACGGCAAGGGTTGAAATGTGAAGGTAAGCTGGCCTGTGAGCCTTAAGTATGACATGGTCTGTATTAAAGTCTGTAGAGGTCAGTATATATTTACAGGGCTGGAACAGATGGGCACAAAATAGTGGCCCGAGTCAGTTCTGGCCACGGGTCGGGACTCCGCCGATCGCATATCCTGCTCCCAAAGTGGGCTGTGGCCACAGGACCCAACCTGCGCTGCCAGAAGCTGGATTATCTGAGCTCTTTTTTGGCTAGTCCAAAGGACTGGAACGTGGCTTCGGCATGGTTTTGGGCTGCTTTGGAGGCATGCCTCATTTGAATGCCATGCCTCCAAAGTGGCTGGAAGCCACTTCATTTGGTCTGTCTATTCCGGGCCACAGTTATGTGGTCTAGGAACTTTATTTGGCATAAAGAATATAATAGGTGCAACTCACACAAGAAGAGAATTTTTAACTTTTGACCAAACAATAATTTAACACCACACACACACACACTTTGTCTGGGGCAAGCAACATCTGTTTGTTTTATAGGAATGCTGAGACACAAGTGGCCCAATTCTTACTAAGGCAGGAGTGGCAATTGTGTGGCCCTCCACAATTTTTTAAGGTTGTAGCTCCCATCAGTCCTGGCTATTATAGCCAGTAGTGAGAAATGCTTGAGTTCTAATTCAACAACAAGTGGAGGATGGCAGTGTGTAATTTACAGCTCAGAAATATTGCTTTAGGATGAGCATGGGCAATACCAGTGCAACATAATGCACTATAATATGGTTTGTTGTTTGCAGCTGTGTGACTTCAAGTAATTTCTGACTGATAGCAATCCTAAGGCAAACTTATCACGGGATTTTCTTGGCAAGATTTGGTCAGAGGGGGTTGTCTTTGTCTTCATCTGGCTTGGGTCCAGCTTACTTGAAGGAACGCTTCCTCCCACATAATCCTTCCCGCACGCTCAGGTCCTCCGGGAGGAACTTACTGCAGTCAGGAAAAACTAGACTGGTGGTGACTTCCCAGAGGGCCTTTTCAGCTGCCGCTCCAAAAATCTGGAATGACCTACTGGAGAAGGTTCATCAGATCACACAGCCACCCCGATTGCTTTTGTAGAGAGGCGGGATACAAATAAATTTTATTATTAATTTAATATCACATGTCTTGAGGCTTTTTAAAAGGCGATTAAAAATGACCCTCTTCTGGCAGGCCTTTCCAGACTAACCTCTCCTAAAACAGAATCAATCGCCCACGTTAATCAGCACCCCCTTGTTATTGCCCATCATTATCATATTGCTGTCACTTCTTGCCTATCTGTTTTAACTGATGTTATTCCAGTTAAATGTTTTTATTGTTATTATTTAGTATTGATAGGAGGGAGGGTAGAAGGGTGGGGGTTTTCAGGGACTATTTCCTTATTTTTGATCCTCAAATGGGAGAGGCGGGATACAAATAAATATTTTATTATTATTATTATTATTTATTCCTCTGAATCTGAGAGAATGTGGCTTGTCCAAGGTTTTGCCCATCTTTAAAAAATAACTTTTAGCATTGCATTCAGATGTATGCTTTATGATGCCAGTTTATTAGTACATTTGAGCATTTCTGCTATGTTTGCTACACTGTCACATCTATTAAAACTTATTTTAGTCAGTAATTACTAATATTGTTACACTGTCACGTCTGTTGCTTTTCATGGCCAAGCAGGGATTCTAATCTTGGTCTCCAGAGTCATAGTTCCAGTACTCAAACTATTACACCATATTGGCTCTGCCCACATTTAAATATTTTGGGTTGTGGTATGAATTAGTGAAAATTTTCATTTCATTGCTTCAGCTTTTTATAGCTTCTGAAGAAAATCCCAAATGGGGATCCCTTTCCATGTGGCTTTTATTCATTTGGCTGTAGTGCCTTCCTCAGCCAGTAGGCTGTTGTCCAGGTATTAGTAACTAAACACTTCTTTCCCATTGGCTTTTGCTCAACGCCTGTGGTTCCGGCAGAGCCAAGAGTACATTATTTAGATACTCTGCCAGGGGAGAATGAGCTGAAGAAGATCAGCAGCAACATGAATTGCATAACAGGCCCTGTTGTCAGGCTTTAGTCAGGGTGAAGCAGGGTCAGAAAATCAAATATTGAAGCCAAAAAATCCATCTAATGCAGAGATCTGCTACTAATGAGTCAATCATTGCAGTGATTTAGACAGTAATTCAAATTTAAATTATAAGCTTTAGCTTCACCATGTTTTTGACTTGTTTTGTATTTCCTGCAAATGTACCTTTTAAAAAAGCTATCACAAATTTTGTTTAAATGTGTAACATCATTAGTACAGTGTTTTTCTATCTACTTTTGTCCATCCCCAATCCTAATTTCATTAGGATGTGGATTAAATTACCACAAGCGATGTGCCTTCAAGATTCCAAACAACTGTAGTGGAGTAAGGAAGAGGCGTTTATCCAATGTGTCTTTACCAGGAGCTGCACTTTCAGTACCAAGATCAATACAAACTGAATGCACAGCGACAACTGCAGAAGAGGTATTGAATCTCCCCTTGGAGGAAAAAAATATGTAAAGTTAAACTGGATAATCTACAGCCCTGAGTTAAAGAATGTACTTTTAATATTTGTAATTCTATTAATATGTGAGGCACCAAGAATTCCTTATATTTATTTAAATGTAATTTGAGCTGGTGAATCCCTGCTGTGAAGCAGCCTTATCACCAACTTTCCATCCCAGACCTTTGCCCCTGAACATTTTTCTAAAACTTTTTAATTACACTTCAATAAAAATAAGAAAAACTGGTGTATAAAAATAATTGGAACATGGGAAGTAATAACAAGAGTGCTTTTGTTCACTTACAGAGATGGTAGATCTACAGAAAAGCCTGATAAGGCCCACACTCACCTGTAAGTGGTAGAATCCCTTTTGGGACAGATAGATGCAGCTGACCATTTTTAAAATAACTTCTAAAGTATGATTCCTATGTCTCATTGCACAAATTTACTTTCTGGTGAAGCAGCATTAAATGATACACTTTCCCCCTCAAAAAACTTGTGTGCATATGGATGTGTGTTGGTTTTGGATTTAGTTTTTTGCAGGGGGCGGTGATGTGGTGGCTCAGTAGTTGAGATGTTGTTTCTGACAATCACAAGGTCATCAGATTGGCTGTTCCAGATGCAAGTGCTGTGTGACATAGTGAGCTCCTGTCACTAGTCCACCTTCTGCCAACCTAGCAGTTTGAAAGCATGCAAATGCAATTAGATAAATAGGTACCACTTTGGTGGGAAGGTAATAGCATTCCATGCAGTCATGCTGGCTACGTGACCATGGAAGTCATCTTTGACAATGCTGGCTCCATTGGCTTAGTAATGGAGATGAGCAGCACAGTCGGACATGACTAGACAATCATGTCAAAGGGGAAACCTTTACCTTTTAATTTTTGTGCATTTACAATAAAAATAAATTATTTACAACAAAGGGTTGATTTCATACTTAATAGAGCTGATGAACTAAATTTTCGTTGTCTTCACAAGTTGAAGCCTGGCATGTCTGGTTTTCTTTTCAGCGATGTCATCCAGAGCCCAGTAAAAGAATTCCTTCCTGGAGTGGGCGCCCAATATGGATGGAGAAGATGGTGCTTTGCCGGGTGAAGGTTCCACATACTTTTGCTGTTCATTCTTATGGTCGACCCACCATTTGCCAGTACTGCAAACGGTTACTCAAGGGCCTTTTTCGCCAAGGAATGCAATGTAAAGGTAGGAGTTTCATTTTTGACAGTGGAAGCGTTAATATAATTAAGGCTGTATTCACCACCACAAAACCAGAGTTCTTATTGTTGTTGTGTGCCTTCAAGTTGTTTCTGAATTATAGCAACCCTAAGGCAATTCTATCACAGGAATTTCTCGGGCTGAGAGTATGTGACTCACCGAGGGACACCCAGTGAATTTCCATGGCTGAGTGTGCAATTGAACCCTGATGTCCAGTTGTAGTGCAACGCTTAAACCAATTGCATCATGGGGATGGGTGGGGGTGGGAGCTATGGACCATATCAGTTGACACCCCAGATAAGTCCTCCTCCCCTTTTGGTGCAGGAGGGGTGAACACGCACTCTTCCTGGCTGCTCCGTCACTGGGCTTTCTCCCTGGGGAAGAAGCCTGGCAACAGAACAGCAGGAGGAGCGAACGTGCGCCCTTCCTTGGTGACATCCTCCACACCGGGTAACACCACAGCTAGTGGTACTACTGGCTCAAACACAATGCTGGCTGTCAAAAGTTTCAGTTATAGTTGCTTAAAAAACAAGGGTAGAGAGCTTTGAATTATTTTACTCTGACATGATTGGATGGTTGTTTTTGTTTTTAGTGTTCTAAAAATGTACAAACAGGCCTTTTAAAAGTTCTGCATACACGGAGAATCCCTTGAATGGCCAGAAACCTGTAGCTTAAATATTAATAACTATGTTTCTCTTCTTTTTGAAGCCATGGGTCTCCTGTATAATGTGTACAGTGTGCCTATGTCATACACGGGAGCCCTATATGAAGCTTTCAGCTTATGCTGAATGCCGTGCAACAAACAGTTAATAGTGTGTGTGTGGGCCACTGTGCCTGAGCCCCATTAGTTTCAGTGGGGATCAAGCATACATGGAATTTGCCTTACGCGCAGGGTCCCCCCCGGAATGAATACCCCACATAAGACAAGGGAACACTGTATTAATACATGCAAATGTGATCTGTATTGAGAATATTCCTACTCAGGATTCTAGCCAAGCATACCCTTTTCTAAGATGCTCCAGTCTGTCCACCTTGCTTCCAGTTTTCTGACCCACCCTGCTCAAAGTCAGTTGGCATTCCATCCCCATACAGTACAGCTGGCCCTCCATATCCATGGATTTCTCATCCACAGATTCAAGCATTCATGGATTGAAAATATTTTTAAAAATATAAATTCCAAGAAGAAAACCTTGATTTTGCCATTTTATATTTGGGACACCAGTTGACTATGCCATTGCATTTAATGGGACTTGAGTATTCACAGATTTTAGTATCTACGGGGGGTCCTGGAACCAAACCCAGCCAATACCAAGGGCCTACTGTATTCTTAGCCCTCATGTTCCTGGGTGCTTCCTTTTAGTCCCTGCCCCCCACTAAAATGTTGCTACACTTTCCCCCACAAAACCTTGGAACTCTTGAAACTGATACCTGTCCGCTTGTGCATGGGTCCATAATTTTGGCTGGCATGTTCATTTGTTTTTCCAAGCATCAGATTCAATCTGTGGTTCAACAAAGTGGCATAGTTCTGTTGCCTGGGAACAATTACTTGCTTGGCTTATACTTTATTCTCCCTTGCCAGGGTTTTGCCTCTGTATTTAGCACTTGTTATGGAGGAGTCTTGTCTCTCTATGTAAAATGCTTGGTACTTGAAGACACTGAATAAATATTGCTATAAATATTATTAGTGTTGTTTTCAGAAGTCTGATATCAAAAGGTAGACTTCAGGAAAGTAATGAAATATGCGGGATAATGCACACAAGTATTAGAACCAGATTTAGGTGTGTATAAGAGGGCTGACTGAAGTAGATTACTCAGTTGCACTACCCCCATGGCAACCCATCCATCTCAATGAAAATGATATATGTAAAGTTGGGCAACTGGAAGCTGCTTAGGGAACTGTCCTGGGACAAGAGTGGCATATATAGTAAATAAAGGAAACAAACAAACAAACAAAACCTGTGAAACATTCTTCTCTAGAGCACAGCAATGGCCAGATATGAAAGTTTATTTGTTCAGATAACAGGGTTGACATATTTACTGGAAGAAGGCTTTTACTCTGTAAAATATTTTTATATCTCCAGGTTCATGTATTTTTTAAAAAGATTGATATAAAAGCAGCATAATCAGATGGCAGTTCCATAGCCAGCCAATTTTGCAGAACACTAATACTAACATTTTAAGAAAATCCAACATTGTGCAATGTAATATTAATGGATTAAATTGAGTGGCCCTGACATGAATGGAAGTTTTTCTCGAAGGGACTGAGATCCAGTGGAGGGTCCTGATAAGGAAAGTATTTAAAATAATATCCCCGCTTCTGCTGACTTACACCACCTTCTGGAGTGTTCCTCAGTCTTCCGGACTAGCTTGTCAGAAGAGCAGTTCTCCTGCAGGAGTGCTGGATCAAATCTTTTATATTTTTAATATTGATCTGCTACATGTATCTGTCTTAAATCCATATTTTATTGTATTTGAATGCAGTCAGAATGGTACAGTGGCCAAACTAGACATATAAATGAGTCTTGAATAATTTTACTGGTGTCCTGAGGTGCCTGGAAAAGTTACTTTTTAGGCAACAGTTTCCTGCATGGCTGTGCTGTTGAGAGATTTTGGGAGCTGTGGGCAAAAATAAAAAACTTTTCTGATTGCATGTGTATGTTGAGGAAACATGGACATGCCTGCATGCAGTTCCTTTTTTTCTGTGACTCATTAAAAGATGCACAGCTGGGCCATAAGATGGGGAAACTTCAGTACTGAAGATAGTGGATTCAAGAATATTTGAGCCCAGTATATGTTCTTCCTTCCTTCTTTCTGTCCTGTGTAAAACTCATCTTCTTGTTAATATAATCATGTTGTAGTACATGGATATACCTCAGTTAACAAAGCCTCTGATGGTGAAGCTCCTATTTACAGAGGCTTTTTACACCCAGGCCGCCTTTTATTTCTCTTCCCTTCTAGGTAGAAGGTTTTTTTCAGCAGCATCACCGTTGGGCAGATAGTGAAGGAGAAACACAGATTTTTGGTGCTAGTTTTCAGGAGCCTGTCTGCAGTAAATAGTGCAGTAAATGAAACCTGAACTGACAAAGAATGGAATTCCAATCTAGCCAATTCTACTGTGCATGTGTGAACAGCAAAACAGAGAAAAAGAGAGAGCAGATAAACCTGTCTAACCAGCTCTTTCCCACATGTTAAAAAAAACATATCTATATGTTTTTTCCACCAAAATGGAAGCATAAAAAAACCAGGAGCTTGTGAAAGAGAACACCACCCCTGGATGCAGTTTTGGGAGAAGTGTTTGCTTACTTAAAGCTTAATTGACATTGTTGTTACAGTTCACATGTGCATGTACTGTATTGCTAAAATTTGAAGAAAAAGTTTGCTGAAACATGTTTAATTGCTCTTCATCTTTGTGATGTAGGAACCTGTTCCTTATCTAACCATATTGTTTGTGCCTCTGATACCAAATTTTGTGTTAAGAAAGTAATGGCTGGGAACACATCTACTTTTTAAACTGGCATACTTCTGTTATGTCAGGATCAGTACTTACTAGGGTTAGGAAAGAGATTTCAAATTCTATTGAACACCTAACCCTGCTTAGTACTGTCATAAAAGTAATACTGCACCAAAGTTGTGGAACCTCTGGCCACTCATAGGATGATGGACTCAAATTCCCATCATCTCCAGTCCAGCTGACCAGTGGTGAAGGATGACTGGGGAAGTGGTTCATCAGTGTCTGGGAAGCTAAAGTTTCCCCAGCTCTATACTATGTTATGTCTTACAGTACAGTATGTTTAACATTGGAGAGAACATGAGAATCCAAAAATTTAACATTATATTTTTCCCCCCTCGCTTTAGATTGCAGATTTAACTGTCACAAACGTTGTGCTTCTAAAGTTCCTAAAGATTGTCTTGGAGAAGTAGTGTTTAATGGAGGTAAGAATAAATGTGAATAGAAATTGAAAGAATCCCTAGGAAGATAACAAAAATAACAACTTTTCCTTTTGTCAACTCTGGAACTTTCAGCATGAAATATTACTTTGTAGTGTATAGTATATAGCAATGAAAAATACTTGAGGAGTAAAGTACTTGGAAGAAAAGCTATTTTAAAAAATACATATTTTGAAAATTAATTTTATTTAGAAGTTAAGAATTGAAAGATTTTTCTACAAAAATCCTTGCTATCTTTTCTGAAATTAGCGGTTTGGCCCATTTCCCCCTCCATTGCCCAGCTATGAGCCTTGCTCCCTAATCTGTCCTCCCCCCCATGGTGAATCACAAACCCAGATAGTTTGAGAGGGAAATCTGCCATTTCACTATTATTCTTTCTCCACTACTGCAAGGCCTGTTATAGACAAAAATGTGTTTCTTGAAAACAGGACTGTCTCAGTTGTTGCTGTGTGCTTTAGGTCATTTCTGACTTATGACAACTCTGAGGTGAACCTAGACAATGAGGACATAGAAATAGTGAAAGAGTTTTTATATCTTGGATCAAACATTGATCAGAACAGGGACTGCAATCAAGAAATCAGAAGGAGACTAAGAATGGGGAGAGCAGCTATGAAAGAACCTGAAAACCTCCTAAAGAGCAAAGATATACAGATAAGGAAAGTTAGAATTGTACAAGCAATAGTGTTCCCTATTCCCATGTATGGGTGCGAGAGCTAGACAGTTAAGAAAATGGACAAAAAGAGAATAAATTCATTTGAGATATGATGCTGGAGAAGAGTCTTGAGGATACCATTGACAGCAAAAAGAACAAATAAATGGGTCCTAGAACAAATCAAGCCCAAAATTTCCCTGGAGGCAAAGATGACTAAACTGAGGCTGCCATACTTTGGCCACATCATGAGAAGGCATGAATCATTAGAAAAGACAGCAATGTTAGGAGAGGTGGAGGGAAGTGGAAAGAAAGGAAGAACACATGTTAGATGGATGGACTCAAGGAGGTCACCGGTATGAATCTGCAAGAACTTAGAAGAATAATGGAGGACAAGGGAGTTTTGAGGATGTATCATCCACAGGGTTGCCATGAGTCGAGATCAACTTGAGGGTGGTTAACAGCAGCAACAACAATAAAGGCGAACTTTCCATGAGGTTTTCTTGGCCTTTGCCTTGTTCTGAGTCTGAGAGAGTATAACGTGCCCAAGGTCACCCAGTGAGTTTCATGACTGAATGGTGACTTGAATCCTGGTCTCCAGAGTCATGGTCCAGTGCTCAAAGCACTACAGCACACTGGCTTTTGGACTGTCTTTAGTGGGTTTTTTTAAAAACAGCAATCCATGATTTATTGGGGAATTGGTTTATGGGCTTTCAGTGAAGCAGAATTATGAGGCACCATAGTTTGGCATGATAGATCTGACTTCTTCCTAGAATTCCACATGGTTTGTATGGGCTTCAGAAAGAGTGGGCAATGCTAGCTGAAAGGATTACAGTCCTTGGCTGCTAGGCAGGAGTGCGGAAGCCCTTGGGGGCACTATATATTAAGGCTCCTGATCTCTCCATCTTCATTTGTCTTTTACAGTTCCATTTAAACATTCTGGCCTTCCCTCCTCATTAACCACTGTCAAATGTTTTTGTTGGAGCATGGTATTATCCATCATTGCAAAACAGGCTCTTTTGTAATTTATGGAATTGGACACCTAGCCAAAGCTTAGAAAGTTACTTTTCAAAAGTAATTGGCTGCTATTACTGGGCCCACCCCAAAAAAGTTTAAGGTTTTTAAAAAGTAATTTGTTATTTTATTATTGACAATAACTATAATAAATACATCTAGATATCTTAAAAATCAGGGTGCCAGCTAACATGTGGTGGAAGGGAAGATCCCTGTAACTGGAACAGTAACTTTATAATCTGTCTTTTAAGATAACTAGAAATAACTATTTTAGGCCTGAAACAGACAGGCCCAAAGAAGCAGTGTGAGCCTGCACCGGTGCCATTCACGCCAGGACCATGGCAACTGGACATATCCAGTCTCATTCTCGGCCACCACCACAGTCCTGAACCAGGGAAGCTGGAAGGAGTGGATTCTATCCACTTCTCCTTGGCCCATTTTTTTTGTTGTTATTGGCACAACTTCAGGCCGTGCTCAGACATGCATTGTGTAAAAGGCATACCTCCAACGCGTCCTGAAGCCGCATCATTTTGCTCGTGTGTTTCAGGCCTCAGATCATAATAACAAAGTAATGAGTTGGTTTTAAAAATATAACAGAAAACTAGGTGGGGGGGTGGATCCAGCAATAGTAACCAATTCTTTTTAAAATGTATCTCTCTAAGCTTTGGCTAGGTGCTCAATTCCATAAACAGAATTGCAGCTGTACAGTGAAAGAAATGACATTACGGCTTATTACATTCCAATTGTAATGATACATTACATTACAGTTATAATGTTACTTAATTATTGTTTAGTTATTGATAAATGGAATTGTAATTTTTTGTTTGTGTACTGGTTACTTTCCAAATTTGTTCTCCTAATCCTGACATTGAATTAATACTGTACTTTATGTACAGTAGGATTACTTCTTCATTTAATACCTCTACTATGATCACTAGCATGAATCAGGAATTATCTTTCTTGGTTTTTTTCCCCACACGGGGGCCTTGAGCAGAATCTTTGCTAAAGCAGATAGAGTAAAATGTTGTAAGACATAGTAGTGTGATCAAATTCCTTTCCTCTAGTTTTGTTCCAAAGCTGTCTAGGTGGTTTTGAAAATACACAAAAAGATTAGACTATTCTTCCTCTGTGTGAGTGTGTTGGGAGATGGCACATTGTGGCTGCTTCTGTTTGGGTGTCCTGTTGGGTTGGAAACTGTGGAAACTAATTTGCCTTAGTAATTAACCCAGGTGTAAAGAGTGTTCAGTTCTCAGATTCCCATTCTGTCCACACCCTTTCCTGGAAAGACCTGGTCATTATGTTCTTTCATCAGAGGACAGAGAGTTAGCTGGCACAGGAGGTGGAAGAATTATGCTTATGCCAACTTTCCACTGAGAGAGATTTGCCTTGTGTCAGGATGTACCTACATAGTATGAAGTAGCCTTAGCAAAACAAAAAGTATAGCTGAAATGTTTCTGCATATTCTTCTGTCTTGGTGAATTTCTGTAATCTTTCTATGCATAGATTGAGTACTAGAGTAGATTCTTAATTCATGTTGACAGCAATTTGACCTCTTTCTTGTTAAGATTTTTCACTCAGATATATTGTAAAATGTGTTTGTTGTTCTGAAACAAATAATAATCTCTTGTTTTGTTTTAGAACAAGAACTGGCTAGTCCTGGTCAAGATATTGATATGCCCATGGAAGTTGATAGCAGTGAAATGAATAGTGATGGGGGTAGAGGATTAGATGATGTGGAAGAACCCTCTCCTCCTGAAGACAAAATGTTTTTTATGGATCCAGGAGATCTAGATGGAGACAAAGATGAAGAAGCTGTCAAGACCATCAGGTTTGTAAATAATAATATAATAATAATAGGATTTATTTATATCCTGCCCAAGCACTGGGAATCCGGGCGGTTTACAACAGTGAGGATAATACAAAGCAATGCCAATAAACATGAGAATAATAAAATAATATAACATAGCAATACATAGTAAATAATAATAATAATAATAATAATAATTTCATAACAGTCCAATAATGACAAAGGATAACAAAAAAGATTACATTCAGATCAATAATTATCAAAAGGAAATCCCATTTCCAACCCTTCATTCAAAGATTAACAAAGCAAATGCCAATAAACAATGAAATAATAAAACAAAAACAGCATAGAAAGTTACAAGGTTACAGTTAAGAAGTCACAATTAAAAGATTACAATCTAACTCCCTAAAAAGTGGGAAACTAAAAATTAGTAACAAAATAATATTCTTAGTATCACCCGAGGCTTTATGGGCCTGCGCCCACACTGAGTTGGTCCGGGGCTGGAGGGGGCCCAAAGATGTTAAAGGGTCTCCCTTGCTCGTCCTATATTCTCCTGGGAAGTCCATGCAAAGGCAAGGCATCACTCAGGGAAAGATACATTGCTTCAAGATCTATGAAGCTCCTTCTTAAAAACATTTTTCAGCGCAATTCAGTTTTCTTTTTTCATTACAGTGATTCATAAGGCACATTTTTATGCAAGTAAGAACAAATGAAAAATTAAGAGCTTAGTTAACAGAAGTGATAGATACAGAAGCAGTTAGGCTTGAACCTTTTGGAAGCAAACCCTCATGCGATTCAACATGGAAATAAATTACATTATTGAAGAATGGTTAGCTATACAGATTTGTTGATGGAAAATGCTGAGCTGACCTAGATTTATAGGACTCCTGACCTTAGGCCAAACTCATTCCAGACCTAATGTGAGTCAATTGATTTAATAGAGTTACATAAAGAATCAATTTAACTCCTTCTAAATGTGTTTCCTGTAATTTAAAGTAAAGGTATCATTGTTGGCTTAATTACTCAAAAAAGGACATTTATATTTTCCCTTTGTGTATGTATGTGTGTGTATGTAAATTGTTTGGATTACAGCCTCTACCGATGTATAAAAAAGAAGAGAGCTCCTGAAGTTTATGGGATAAAGCACTGGACTTGAGTTGATGATCCTCAGCTCTTTATTTGTCCTTAAGAAAAGGATCCCTTGGCCTTTAGTTCTGTATGGTAAAATAAAATTATACAGATTGGTTTTCACGGGGGTATTGTGAAGATTAAAGGGCCTGATTGTAAAATACTTTGGTGGGGTACAGACCGCCGCTGCCAGTAGGTCCGCGGGGGAGCCGGAGCCTTCAGACGGCCCGACTCCCGCGCGGACCGAAAAAAGAAGCTCCAAAATGGATAGCAAGGCGGCAGGGGCGCGCTCGCTACGTCACAAGCGGCGCGACATGTCTGGACGCTGTGCGTCCAGTACGTAAAGATGGCGGCGCCCATGTAGAAGGGGCGCCGCCATCTTGTACGTATTCAATATGTACTAGGGTTAGGGGGGTGCGGAAGCACCGCCCCTTCCTAACCCTAGTACGTATTGATGACGTACTATTTGGCGGTCTGTAAACCGCCTTTGTCTAATAAGAGTGTTACCTAAATTAATCTGTTGGTATACTGTACACTTCAGATCTTCTCTATGTACAAGCAGGGCTTGAACTGAACAAGTGGGAACAAGGATCTGTTTGACACTATTTTTCTTTTCTTATTCCTGTTCTTGCCTCTGGGATGTAGGAGCTGAAGTGGCACTATGGGCCACCAGACAAGATAAGGTGTATAGTTGGTGTCGTGCTTTGGAAACGAGGGATAAACATAGGAGGATTATTTTCATTTAGTATAGGACTTTCATTCTCTATCTCCAGTTTTTTAATGTGATAGGGAGGGTGGTAAATTTATCCAGTTGGATAAACGTATTAGCTGGTGTAGGGCAGCTTTCTGTGTTATTGTTGCTATTGTTATGTGCCTTCACTTAATTTCTGACTTATGGTGACCCTAAGGCAAACCTATCACAGGGTTTTCTTGGCAAAATTGGTTCAGAGGAGATTTGCCATTGGCTTTCCCAGAGGCTGATAAAGAGTGGCTTGTCCAAGGCCCTCCAGTTGGTTTAATGGCCATGCTGGGGCTTGAGCCCTGGTCTCTAGAGTCACAGTCCAGGACTCAAACCACTACACCAAGCTGACTCCTTCTCTGCTGACAGAGCCAGGCTTTACTTTTGTATCAGTACTGCCTGTATAAATTGCTTGGGAAAAGTGCCTTAAACTAGTGCAGTGAAACACTATGTTAGCATGACTCACCAGCAGGATTCTAACCTATATATCCTCATTTTGTTTGGTTCAAATACATCTGAAACAATTATGGGGTTTAAAAGGATCAGATATTCTTGGTATGTGAAACATTAGTGACATTAGCAGCCATGAGTTACATTGTACATGTTGTGCATAGTGGGCACATTCCCACTATGCAATACAGTAGAGCAAATTGCCGATCGGTGTAAATGACTCTTGTTCTCATTTGAAACCGGTTCCTGTCGCAATATGATCAATTCCTGTCATGATAAAGCGAAGCAAAGGCAAAATCCCCAGTTTTTCCAGACAGCAGTTTGAAAGAGATTCTTTCTAGAATAATTGATTCTGAAGCGAGTTCAATAAGTGGGAACGACAGATCAGAATCAATTCATTCTGGAGGGGAGGGATTAATGGCAGAGCAGGGTTTACCATCCCTCTTCAGTTTTTGGCAGATCCAACATTTGCCCCCCCCCCCCCCCCCCGCGCTGCCTTTGTACTTCTGCTGGTGCATTTTTTTAAAAAGTAAAATTTATAAGAATATTCAATTGATTGATCAATCAATCAATTGAATATTCTATTAAATTTACTTTTTGAAAAAGCCCCATTGCCCCCCCCCCCTTTCATCCTCCTGCCTCATTCCCTGGCTTCTCCCTCCGTCCTCGGCTTCCTCCTTCTGTCCCTGGCTGGCCCCTTCTCCCTCCGTCCCTGGCTTCCTCCTCACCCAGAGCCAATTTGAAGTGGCACAACAATCATACCCTCCCCCCAAAAGCAATTACACTGGGGTAAGAAAAGATCTATTTTATAGTGGGAATTCGGGACCTTTTGGAATCAATTTCCAACATGGAGTGAGGGTGAATTAGGAATTGGTTTAAACTGCCAGTGGGCATGGGCCCGTGAAGTGTTTTTGTGGAACTTTGTGTAAAGGCCATATCCAGCTGATGGGACAGAGGCAGGGGTCTGCATGTGGAATACCCAACCAATGTGCACGTGATCTGCAGTGAGACTCTCCTCATTTCATAGTGGGCTGAAGTCCTGCTATGAGGTGCTCAGAAACCCAGTATAGAACATGTATGAATGTGCATTGCAGTTGTGCAGTGGGAGCCCTGGTGGCACAATGGTTAAATGCCTGTACTGCAGCCACTCACTCAAAACCATAAGGTTACGAGTTCAGTACCAGTAAAAGGGCTCAAGCTTGACTCAGGCTTGCATCCTTCTGAAGAGGTCGCTAAAATGAGTACCCAGATTGTTGGGGGCAATTAGCTTACAGTTATAAACTGCTTAGACACTGTTAGTTTAGTATGAAGCGGTACATTAATGAAGCTGTTTGTTTGTTTGTTTGTCAGCCATTCACATTTTGAAGTGATTTCTATACACTGTGCTGCATGGCATCCAATGTAGAAATTATGTAATGCTCCAATGTAGAAATTATGTAATGCAAAAGGAACATAACTCCACTGGCATATAATACTTTTTTATGCATTGGACTGCTATTACTGTAAAACGCCTCGATCCTAATCGGAGTAGGCGGGATATAAATAAAGTATTATTATTATTATTATTATTATTATTATTATTATTATTATTATTATTAT
>NC_056522.1:61459807-61581410 GCF_019175285.1 Sceloporus undulatus | reverse complement strand
ATACACTATGCTGCAGTGATCTGGATCTTGACCACAGTTAGTTGTGCTAGGATCCATTTTTGGTGTACTATCACAAACTGTAATTTAGAAGACTGTATGCTGGGACAGAAAGTGGCATTTAATGTTCATATAAACAAAGCTGTGGTCATCTTTTCTCAGCTGAGTATCTATCTTGTTTTCCCCACTATTAATATTTATCCCTGTAAAAACTAAAAAAAATGGATGCAGCTGGCCAGAGAGCACAAGTTCAGTACAAAGTGGCTGTTGAAAATAGATGCAGTGCATGATCAGAAAGGTTCTCTTAGGCCCTTGCTATGTGGCAGAGTAGACTAAGGCATAGCATGGGCACTTCTTACACCTGCTGCAGCAAAGTAATATGTATGTCTTGGCATCTTATGCAATGTTGCAAGGAACTTTGAGACACCCATATTAAACTCTGTGTATGTATGTTTGTATGTATGCTTATTTACAGTCTTTGACCAAAACATCTCAAAGTTATAAAAACACTATCAATAAAAGCACTCTTACAGAGAACTAATAAAAACAAATTAAAACCCAAATGCGCTTGTATACAGGAAGCATTACACTCCAACATAAAGGAAACATAAAAGTTATAGAAACATTATCAATAAAAGCACTCTTACAAAAACTAATAAAAACAAATTAAAACCCAAATGCACATGTAAACAGGAAGCATTCCACATAGAGGAAACATAAAAGAGGCAATATACAGCACAGAATTGAGCCATATACTCACTAATTTGTGAACTCTGTGCAGTAGCCCCTGGGTGTGATCAAGTGCCTTCTTCTAATTCTGGGATAGGCAAGTGAATGATTTCATTTTTAATTGTTAAAAAATCCTGCTGTTACCTGAATTCTTATTGTAGGTATAACTTACACAAGGGTGGTTTTAGTTAGAAGATTCTATTTAGAAGAAGTACAGTGTGCCCTTGCCTTATGCGGGGATCCGTTCCGGATCCCCCCTCCTCACATAAGGCAAATAGCACATATGCTCAAGTCCCATTGGATATAATGGGGCTTGTATATGATGTGTGGTGTGGCACGCGTGCCATTGTTAGTCCTGTTGCGTGACTTTCAGCGTAAGCTAAAAGCTGTGTAAGTGGACTTTACAGACAAAAGATATTCTTATTGAAACATGTGTTTGTTTGGGACTATAATCTGATGTGGTGAAATATGTATGATCAGAGCCATGGAATTCTTTTTTTGTTGTTGTTTAAACAGCCCATCAACAAGCAATAATATTCCACTGATGAGAGTTGTGCAATCAGTCAAGCATACAAAGAGGAAGAGCAGTACAATGGTGAAGGAAGGATGGATGGTTCATTACACTAGCCAAGATAACCTGGTCAGTCATTCAAGGTCCCTACTTTTCTGCATAATTCTTTATATTTTAAATTCAGAGTTCACTGTGCAATGATTTAGCAAGGTCACTTTGTGCTCAACTGGAGCCTCTAAACTACAACTGTGGAAGATAAAAAAAAATCCTTTTGTGCTTACTTTTGTGGCTGCTGAGGTTCACAGTCATCACTGAGGTGCTTTTATTATAAGACGGTCGCTTGCCTGCAAGTCACGTACAAGATGTAGGCAGTGCCAAGCAATACATGGGCAGGTGGCTTAGCTCCCTCATTCTGTCATCTCAACCTTTCAGGCTAGTCTTGACCCTTGCTTGTTTTCCAGTATTTCCCATTGCAGTAGCTTGAAGGGCTGTGGGACAGGGAGGGTCCTTCATTTGCCTTATATGCAGGTTGGCTCTAAATTTTGGGAAGTTGCCTCTTCCTTCTCTCTCTGAGGGAAAGCCTCTTGAATCAGCAATGTTGCAATCCCTGAGGCAGCGGAGGAGGAGGAACAGCAGCAGCAAAGACAAACTGCAGTTCTGTCATCTTCTTTTTGTACTTTAGGTACAGCCTAGAAAAGCTACTTTTGGAACTTGAATTCTCAGAATGCTGGCTGGGGGATTTAGAGAGTTGTGGATAGATAGATCAGTTATCTGTCTTATCTATCTATCAGATACCTTTTCCCCAAAACTGGGACTCAAAGACAGGTTATCAAATAAAAAGAACTACAAATAAAAATACATTTAGCTGAAAACATAGAAAAACTTAAGATTAAAATAGTATTTTGCTGTATACAGAATTAAAACATTTTAGAACATAGAATAAAGGCAAAGACTAAAAGTAGTACAGCATTCCAGGAAATGTCCTTTTCATGTAAAACTATCCATTATGAAAAGCTTGCTGGAATAAAACCGTTTTCACCTGCCCACAAAGGGATATTGAGGAAGAAGCGAGTTTGGCATCCCTAGGGAGTAAGGAAGGGATTTGGGAGCTGTCTCAGAAAATGCCCTCTCAGAAAGCTGAAACGTTTTGCAACTTCTGTCATGATGGGCTTTTGCATTTGGTTGAGACTGTGAAATAGGAGGTGGAGTCAGTGGTGTCACTAGGGTTGGTGTCAACCGATGCGGTAACACATGGTATCACCCCCCACTATTAACCTCCTCCCATTACCACAGATACAGAATTCTTAGTAATGTTTTTATACCACTGTTATTCATAAATCGTAATTCTCATATATCACTGACTGTAATGGTAATAGTTGTGGCATAAATAACTAGCACAATTAAAATTATACTTTTAAATTACAATTTTATATGTATAGAATAAATGTGTTTATATATACATAGTTTCATGTCCTTAAAGTGAAAATTTGGTAAAATATGATGTTTTTAAGAAATTAATTATTTTTTTTAAAAAATTAAAAAGTATTTTTTAAAATTTGAATTAAAAAAAAATGGGGCCTCTCCTTGCTCCTCCAACTGAGCTTTACCTCAGTCATATAATCTCTTCAGCATTTTGAAGAGACACAGGTAAATGCCACAACCTGTTTTTGCCAAAAGTCAGATGTTTGGGGAGCAGTGATGTCACTCCCTTTTAGGGTGTCACCTGGAACTCCTTGTGCACTCAAGAGCTCAACAGCTACTGGGGAGCTGGTCCTGATTCATGGAAAGTGGCAATTGTTGTATTTATAATAAGAGACACTTGTATATTTGTTGCAGAGGAAAAGGCATTACTGGAGACTGGATAGTAAATGTCTTACACTATTTCAGAATGAATCTGGGACAAAGTATTACAAGGTAAGAAACTCGAAACGAACCCCATATTTCTTATTGGTGGTAGTTCGCCTTTAAAATGTTTTTTGCTTATTGTCATTTCATCTCTAGTTGGATTCCTTAATTTGTTTCCCTTCTTTATGGCACACTGCATTTCTTTTTTTACCATTGAAATGAATACCATGTACTAGTGGCCACCATTTTGAGAGCAGTGGGTGCTGAGGAACATGGGAAAGACTAGGGGTGAGAAAAGTACAGTTTGTAGGCTGTGTTCAGTCCCAATCTCTTTGTTCTGCCCTCAAGTTCCCCAAAAAGTGTTTTTTGCATCCTCTCACACTTCATATTTTTTCCAAAATTCTTTTTGACTGTGTGAATGTGCCAAATACCCCAAAAGGGGGAGCTAGTACTTGTGGACTCTCCCACAACTTGTTGTGAAATTGGTTGTGTAATTGGCCAAAAATA
Source organism: Sceloporus undulatus (assembly GCF_019175285.1). Classification (NCBI taxonomy): domain Eukaryota; kingdom Metazoa; phylum Chordata; class Lepidosauria; order Squamata; family Phrynosomatidae; genus Sceloporus; species Sceloporus undulatus. The sequence continues at coordinate 61,577,821 of NC_056522.1, read as the reverse complement.
TAGCAGCACAGCTGGCCCCTACCATATTTACTCACCTGTATTAGACAATGTTCTTAGATCTATGTGCAGATAGCCAACTGCAGAAGGTGCCACATCATGATAAACTCCATGGAGCCTATTGACTATGGCTATAGAGAGGGCAGAAGCTGCAGCCCTGCTCCTGACAAAAGCAAACATTGTTGCTGTGTGTAGGTGATAGGGCAACCAGCAGATGTCATGAAAGAATAGCAATAGCAAGTACATTTCTATACCACTTATCAGTGCACTTAAGCATTCTCTAAGCAGTTTACAATGTGTAAGTTAATTGCCCCTAACAAGCTAGGTACTTGTTTTAGTGACCTTGGAAGGATCCCAGGTTGAGTCAACTTTGAGCCCCTAGCTGGTATTGAACTCACAACCATGTGGTTTGTGAGTGAGTGGCTGCAGTACAGGCATTTAACCACTGGCACCACCAGGGCATCAAAGACTGCAGCATCAAAGATTGCATACAGAGAAGTTTGGGGGCCATATACTGGCTGTTAGGTAGTTTTGCAGTTTGAGAGGGAGGGTTGGGTCCTGAGCAAAGGCAGCTTCATAGTTAGATCTTTTTATAGAAACATTTATGGAATCCTTGGGTGTGTAAAGAGGGACTAGAAACAGCACCACTTAACCCTGTCAAAACACTCTTAGTTTAGTGTAGTAGTATATGTATTTTACTTATTATTTAGTTGAACTTGCTGAACTTTTGTTGGATGCATGCACAGTCCTTTTTAAATACTTTGTGTTCCCCTTAGGAGATTCCACTTTCTGAAATTCTACAAGTGACTCAGCCAAGGGATTTTTCAAATGTGGTGCAGGGAAGCAACCCTCATTGCTTTGAAATAATAACTGACACAATGGTTTACTTTGTTGGTGAGAACAACGGCAGCAACCACCACAATCCTGTTTTAGCTGCTACTGGTGTTGGACTTGATGTAGCGCAGAGCTGGGAGAAAGCTATTTGTCAAGCTTTGATGCCAGTAACACCTCAGGCTAGCATTTGCACTGCTGCAGGACAAGGAAAAGATCACAGTAAGAACAGAAAAACACTTTGTTTCTTCCTAGTGGTTATCTGCTAATGACTGACCTGTTTCAACAAAGTGTTTTATTTTATGTTAATGTAAATGTCTGACTGTATTGGGCTCCTCTTTTCTATATACTTAATGAGTGGCATTATTATATATAAATACTTATTTCATGTTGTGCTTTTAATTTAGACCATGAATAGCAGATTATTAGGATGACACAGAGGAGCACCACAACTGGGTTTATTCCCATGTGCCAACTGGACTTGGCAGGAGCCCACATTCCTTTCCAGTTACAACTGTTAGACTCCTTCTCATCTCTGATACCTTTTTCCTATCCTGTTGTGCCAACTCAACATGTTTGACTTTCTCTGCCAGAATTGGAGAAAGGGTAAATGTACAACAGACAGGAATGTGAAATACATCAACTAGAAAGAGAAAGTTGAGCACAGAGGCTATAGATTGTTGTACTGAAGTACAGTGGGCCCTCTGTATCCGTTCTGGATCCCCGCAGATGCCAAAATCAAATTCCATTGACTTCAGTGGTGGCACTTATTGAAGACAATAAGAAAGTGAGAAGGTTGGATCACACTCGTTACACAAGGTATTAGGCAGAGTCTGAAAGGTGTTGGAATATGTAACCGATGCAGGGCATGATTTGGTGGCTTTCACAGCACAAAGTATAAATGCAGCTACAATGTTAAGAAGATCTTTATGGTTACATCATTGGGAGGCGGGCCATAAATCAAGGGACAATTTAGCTTATGTGCCATTTAGAAGCGTAATGGTAACCCCAAAGTGGTCAAAAAGGTAATGACAGGACTTCTTCTGCACATACCTGCACCTAGTTCAAAGGGTGTTCTTCCAGCTATGGCACAAATTTCTCATGTCTTGGATTTTTTCGACATCTTATTGGATACAAATCTTGCTCTTTCCTCTTTGAGATGCTGTTTAGTTGCAATTTCATGACATTGTGATCATCCAGGCAAATTGTTGTGCTTTTGAGACCCTCTGGTAAAAGAGGGGCTATAAAAACCTCCACCCCCCGGTACTTGGCACTGTCTCGCAGTGAAGCCTGGAACTGGTCCTCTTTCTGTTGACAAAGACATGTTTTGATCTGATGATGATGTGTTATTTCCAATACGTAGCTTGCATGGAATATGTTTTTCTTCCTGGTAGTTACTTGAGCAAGGAAAGCTTGCAGGCTCTATGTATTGAGGGCTGATTAGATGTACCTACAGGGTTGTCCTTTAGCTGGACATTTCTTTCCCCTTGAAAGTTATATCTATATTTCATCTTAATCAAGATATTGTTTTACTTGCTAATTAGCTTACTTGCTGTTCACCGCTATGATCTTTGGAATAGCGGTATATAAATAAAACAATTATTATTATTATTATTATTATTATTATTATTATTATTACCAGCATTTTGGCAGATTCCAGTCTCGTATCTGGAGCATTCATACCATTGTCTTGATGTCTGTCGGGCCCTAACTTTTTATGTGGATTGGATGGTCACTTTCAGGAAATCACAGAAGCTTTTCCTTTGTATACAAAAAATGATGTCTTATATCATCTCAGCAGCTATCAAACAACAACCCCCAGTTAAAGTGAGATCTTATTCAATTAGAGCAATAGTGGCTTTGGCAGCATTCCTGAGAGGGGTCCTTCCACATGATATCTGCAAGGCTAACATTTGGTCTCAGCTGTCAATTTCATAACTCACTACAGACAGGAAATGAGATGATCAGATAGAGGTGGCTTTTGGAAGGGCTATGCACTTTTCCTGTGTGGCATGATACTCCTGCCTCCTACAGTTTGTAGCTGGCTAGTCTCCCATTTGTATGAGTCACAGGGACCATAAAGAAGGAGGACAGGTTGCTTACTGTAGTTTTTCAAGTGGTCATCTGTGAACTCACACAACCCTGCTCATCATCCCCTCATCACGCCTTTTTTTGTCAGATCCTTGGGTGCTGTTGCATTGGCGTCCATGGAACTGAGGTGTTAGGAGGGAAGTGCTTTCATTAGGTGTCAGGAGAGGGCAGGGCTACCACCAAAACAGCTGCATTACAGCTCTAGAAAGTTCTGAACAGGTCATTGCTCAGGTGCAGATAACCCATTTGTGTGAGTACATAAATGGCCACTTGAAGAACTATAGTTGCAGATAAGCAACCTGTCCTTCCTCACAGATAGCAGGACTTGGACCAAAAATAGGTTAGAAGGTTTAGGTTCTGGTAAAGCCTTAATACAACTGAAGTCTGAATTGGGGAATATTTGCTATGGTTTAGCCTGAGATTTTCATCTGCAAGTATCTCAGTTCCTGAAAATTAGTGACTCAAAGAGAATATGTAACTTGAATGAAAGAAGAACATAAGCGTTACATTTCATGGCCAATGAGAAAATGAAGGTGGAGGAAAATATTTCACCCACTCTAGGGAGAGACATTTGATGTCACCATCACTGCAAGGCAAATTTTGGAGGCTGTGGGTTAGCAGAACCTGGAAGACGGGGTTGGAGATGAATATTGTACATTGGTTAGAACTTGTCAATCAAATGTTTGGCCTCTAAGCCTTTCATTTTTCATTATAATACCATTTCCATACATATAACATATATTGTTTCTTATTGCAGAAGAAATATCTGTCAGCATTTCTGTTTCAAATTGCCAGATCCAAGAAAATGTGGTGAGTTGTAAAGTATAAGTGCTATTGTAATTTTGAACTTATAATGTGAAACCTTACACACTGTTGAAATTTTGAATGTAAATAACACTCTTTTATATACTCTTCCTGAGACTGTGTTCTTTACAGTGTGGATTTTGCTGGAAAGTAAATATCTTTGTTCCCAGTTATAAAGTATCCAACTATGTGTTGAGCTAAAACTAAATCTTGCCCTTACTTGGTTTCTTCCAACAATAGCTAACCTCTCCTTCTCACATCCTAATACTGCAGTTACATGCATATTTATTTGAGTGTAAGTTTCATTGAATTCATTGGGATTTTGGATTACTTTTGTATAAGATATGATCTGTAGTGTTTAGAAATTTTGGATACACTGCAGATATAGGTAATTGTTGGGGATTCAAGTTTCCTAAGGCTTCATCTTTTGTTAAGGAAACAAAAATATAAAAAATGCCAAAGCCAAGCCTGTTAGGGTCCAGCTTTTAAATCAGCAGAACAGCAGAAATGTGTCTTTATCTAATAATGCTCCCTTTGAGGCTGACTCAAAGACAACACAAATAGCTTGTGGTTTAAAAACAAAACTTTACTAATGGCTTGAATCTACATATGCATAGAGGTTACATCCTAACCTATCTAATGAATGGTTCAGGTAAAAGAAGAAATCATTATATTGCCATCTTTGGAAGAAAGTTGATAGAGTAAGAGAGATGGGGAATGTAGCAGGAGAATCTCTTTTTTGTGAGAAAACTTCCTAAAGAAAGTAAGCTGAATCACATGATTTGTTTACCAAGTTAAAAAGGTATTTATTGCCCCAGTGATTCAGCAGGCCCAGATGGCATGTTTTAAAAAGGGAACACAGTAGAATCCTATCTATCTGAGGAGGGGGGAGAGAGAATGCAATGATTTTCCAACAGTAATGGGTAGGATAATTACAATGAATTATTTTCACATTAGATTGATATTATTCAGTATGGTTGCTAATAATTTGTACTCTGTATCCATGTGCCTCGGTTTATTACATGTTTGTATGCAGCCACTTCTCCACATTTGTGGGTTTGACTTTTAATAGAATCGGCAAGCTTTGCGAGACTGCAAACCTGTGGTCTTATTAAAAATTAAAAATGGTGTAGGGCTGGTTTGGAAGCAGCAGCAAGCTAGCTGCTTCTGCCTTGTGGAAGAAACTTGCCGTCTGAGAGTCATCCATGGTGGGGAGGGGCCTAGAGTTATTTGTGGTTTTTCCACTTTCACTGAGGTCCTGTGCCTCTAACCCCAGTGAATGTGGGGGGCTGACTGTAGATATATTTATGAAGGTGGATGGGCAGGGAAAGTGGGCATTTAGGAGGAAAAGATGGCTTAGTTTCATGCACTTCATCTTCTTAAATCCCAGGTAGTGTTTGCTGGCCTTTGTGAAACAAAGACAGTCTTCTGGTTACCTATGATAGCAGCTAGGCCTGGTGGTGGTTTAATAGGTGTCATTCACTGTTAGAGACACTTCTGAAGCAGTGATGCCAAATTGTGTGTGTAATGTCTTTGCCCACACTGTGGCACATTACAATTGTATGCATTCTACAGGTGTTTGTCAGTGATACAGAGTTGACTGAAACTCCTTTTTGACTGTAAGCATAGTGGTAAATCTATGTAATGAGATACGTATGTACCAGGTGGACATTCTGAAAACCAACTAACAAATAACTATGGTTCTTAAGGGCTTTTTATGGTCTGCTTCTTACAGATTGGCTTTAGCATGCAAGATTCCATGTTGACTGCAAACTCTGTATTTCATTCTATCAGTACATAGCTGGGGACTATTTTCTGGGGTGCATAATAGTGTTAGTGATTGTTAGGCCTTTTAAACAACAAGGGACTTAATTGTCTCACTTTAAACTTGTTTAATATGTTGCTATATGTAATAAACACTAGTAATGAGTTTTAACAAGTTGTAACAGACAAAAGTCCTAAAACTACTCATCATGACTTTTTTTATTTTCTCTTTATTGTATAAGAAATATAGTTCTTAAAAGTCTAGTTTCTGCCTCTGTGGTATTAATTTGAACATTTAAAAAAATAATTTAACCTGATGTTTACTTTTCCTGGCCAACTCCCTTCCTTTCCCTAGGATATCAGTTCAGTATATCAGATCTTTGCTGACGATGTGCTTGGTTCTGGGCAGTTTGGAATTGTGTATGGAGGTAAGTTTGTATAAACATCATTGGAAACTTGTGAAGCTGTACTTGGCTTCTTTGCAGTATACTTTTTCTGAAATGTTAAGCTATAAAACAAACATGGCAGATTTATTATAAAAAGATGATATGGCAGAAATCATGAAAAAATTGGAACAATAATGGAATATGAGAACAACAGTGAGGGCTTTTAGCTCAGTGGTAAAGCACATACTTTGCATGCCAAAGATCCCAAGTTTGGTCCCTGGCACCTGGGGTTGGAAAGACGTTTGGAAATCCTGGAGAGTTGCTGCCATGTAGACACTATTAAGCTGGATCAGCCATTGGCCTGATCTGGTATAAGGTAACTTCTGAGATTTTTTTTTTTTAAATTCCCTCTGTTCTGCTTTTTGCAGCTTCATGTCATAACTCATCTTGGTAGCCATGAAGGTTAAACAATTTTTTGTTGGTTTCACAGATGGATTCCTTGGCAGTTCAGGTTCGACAATTTTGCTTCATGCTATTCTCCCAGATTAGGAGAAAGCATCCATTGTCTGTTTTATGGAATATTTAGCCAAGTCTTAACAAACTTCCTTCCTATTTAATTGACTCTTCTTCTTTGTGAACGTTCAGAAATGTTACTGTTAGGTTGCTTCATACTTTAATGCAAATATACCTTTTTTTTAACCTTGTACTTATATTTAAATATTTAAGGCAAGTACTCTTTCTGCTTGCAACTATCTTCCAGAGCAGTTACTGTTCCCTGACTTGTTACAGAACCACCAGTACTGAATAAGGAATTCCAGGTGAGGTCTAGCTAGGCCTCTAAAATAGCAGTAGTACAGTGTTCTTGTAGTATTTCTTTAGCGTTCTTTGTTCCTCTTTATGTGTATATTTTGCACACCTGAAATAAATTGGTTAACTGTTCATTTGAACAGGTGTTTATTTTTAAATTCCCGTTTTTTTTAATGAATGTGAATTATCAAGGTTTAGAATCAAGGGTTTTGCATGTTTTATTCCATAATTTCTTTTAATTGAGGATGACTCTTTTAGCAGCTAGAGTATTGTCTTAGCTTTTAAAAAATGAACTATTAGGTAACTCTGGTTAGTATGAGTTTCTCCTCTGTAGTAGATGAGTAACAGTGATTTTGTTTTACAGTTGACTGTTGCTAAGAATGGGATTGGAAACAAGCTTCTTTGTATGGTGAAAAGTTTATTAAAATTTGAAATGCGCTCTTTAGTGGGGTTGGTGGTCAGGGTCTCTCCCACCCACCTGAGACAACATTGAGAACTGGCATATGTGCACAGAGGAATTCCTGATGTTATTTCCTAACATTTATCAGAGATAATAGGGATTACCTTTCCTGGGAGTGGGGGCTTTCAGAATCTCCTGGAAATTCTGACTGAGGGGCTATACAGACCTTGGGGTTGTGCGCCATGGTGACGCCCCTTGTGTGCAGTGCTGTTTAGATGCTGTGCACAATGAGCATCACCATGGCGTGCACCATGTAGATGGGCACGCTCTCACCTGGGCGGCATGGTGAGGGCTTGGAGCATCCGGATGCTCAGCCTTCACCACGCCTACAGGCCAGCACAAAATGCTGGTTTGTTGTGCCCCTTCGAGTGTTTGGCCCATTTCTTTCCTACTCACACAAGGAAGGGGTAGGTGGAACCAAGTTTTTTTTTCCTAGCTGAAAGTTGAGAGATGTTTTATACACATATTGGTACAGTTGTGTACCATTATGTCTTCTAGTAAATATGTAGCTTTTGATTTCAGATAAAGAAATTCTTCATATCCTCTTGTCATCTTGGTCATGTGGAGTTGTGGTATTAAAGTGAGATTAGTCCTAAAGCTGGTGACAGTTGCTAACTACTTTAAACCAAAAAAATAAAGAAAAATAAAAAAATAAAAAAATAAAAAAATGGAAGTAAATAAAACTTTACTGTTGTTGATAGTTTAGCTGACACTGGGATTAGGTTTGTATTGCACCAGTCCACCTCCATAAACAGTGGTTCCTCCGGATTCGCAGCCTTGGCACTCGTGATTACAATCCTTCACAAGGCCAAGGCTGTGGCTCCCTCCCTCCCCCGTCTGTTACCGGCATCCCCCCCCCCCCCCCCCGGTGCTGGGGACTTTAATCGGAGCCTGGGCCACTGGGGCTTGTAATCAGCCCTGGCAGCCATGAGGACTCTTTCCCAGCATCGTGCGGACATCCCGCACCCTCCGCCACAGCCAATCGATGTTCCACATGCACATTGGCTGTGGAGGAGCAGGAAGAGCATGTGCACACCGGGTCCCAAGCACTGCTGGGAAACAGAGTCCTGATGACTGCCGGGGCGGATTACAAGCTCCGGTGGCCCGGGCTCCGATTAAAGTCCTCAGCGCCGGGGGGAAGATGCCAGCGAGGGAAGGGAGGGAGGGAGGGAGGGAGGGAATTTCACAAATATTCAAGTCCCATTGTCCCCAATGACGCTGATTACAATGGGACTTGAATATTTGTGAAAGTTTGAATTGCCCCCCCCCCCCCCCCCGAACGTATCCCCCGCGAATCTGGAGGGACCACTGTATACTTGATATTAATAGATTAGACATCATGTTTGCATATGAACCTGGCTTAAGCCCACTCTTTTTGGAGTTCTGTTACAACACTATATGACAGTGCTTTTGGATAGTATTCAGAAACTTCAGCTAGTCCAGAATGCTGCAGCCAGACTCTTGCTGGGGACCAGTAACAGTAAGCATGTGGCTCTCTTGTTCTAGTACTTTGCTGGCTACAGGTCTGCGTGCTGATTGTGATCTATTCAAAGTGCTGATTATGATCCTTATATGACTGGTGTTTAGACTATATGAGAGCCATGTTCTTTGAGTGCTAGGATGCCAGTGCCACTGGAGAAACACTTGATGGGCACACGAAAGAGGGATTTCTCAATGGCTACTTCTAGGTTGTGGATCGTCCAAGGTAGACCTCCGTTGTCTTTCTGCTGGCAGGCAAAAATCTTTTCATTTGAACATACTTCAGAGTGGGATTTCTGTTTGCTTGGATGAACTTAGTTTTATTTTTGAACTTTATTTTTTATAATTGTGTGTGTGTTTTTTTAAAAAAATCATTTATGTTTTAATTTTATTTATCAGAATTTCATTATTGTCAGCTGCCTTGAGTGCCATTCTGGGACGGGGGTAGAAAGGTGGATAATAAATTAATATATTAATAAAATGCTTCTAGACCAACAGCTGTACCATATGCTCTGCTTCTGCAGTCCTTACACATTGATTTGTGGTTTATAAATTGTTCATTCATTCATTCATTCATTCATTCATTCATTAAAATACTTATATTTATTATTATTATTATTATTAACCTTTATTTATGAAGCGCTGTAAATTTACACAGCGCTGTACATGCAATCTTTTTAGTTAGACGGTTCCCTGCCCTCAGGCTTACAATCTAAAAAAGACATGATACAGAAGGAGAAGGGAGTTTTTAAATAGTTATTTAAACAGTTAAAAGAATTGACCAAGATACAACAATAAATGGAAATCCACAAATCAGTAAGTGAAAGTCAAGCCATGGTCACTGGCTCAAATTCTAGGTGAAGAATAGAGATTTCACTTGGCACTCAAATGAGGTCAGCATTGGCACCAATGAAACCTGCAAGGTCATATGGCTAATGTATGTTGGACTGCATTCATCCAATTAGGAATCAGTTGTTAGTTCTAGCTAGAGCAGATCTACTGAATAAATGGGATTTACTTTTCAACAGTTAAATCAATAGGTCTACTCTAGCTAGGACTAGCAGTTGTATTTAGGCCTGCTTTTCTAATCCCCCATGCAAATGTGAAGTCTGTTATGTGAATATCAAATAGAAATAGAGGCAAAACTAGCACTAGTTCCATTAGCTACATGTAAACAGATTGTTTGCCTACACAGCGCTAATATTTCCCCTCCTTTGCCATTTCACTGTTTTGCTGAATTTCATATTATTACCAAACCTTCCTCTTTGTGGAAGATAAGCTTCCAGTTCTTTCATTTTTGTGTAGGTTGGAAATTCTTAGGTTTTTTTCCCTTTGTGTTTGTGTAGGAAAACATAGGAAGACTGGAAGGGATGTGGCCATTAAAGTCATTGATAAAATGCGATTCCCTACAAAACAGGAGAGTCAACTGCGCAATGAAGTGGCCATTTTGCAGGTACAAAGATAGGACAATATACAAATTATATTTTGTATTTGTCATTGTGTCAAATGAATCAGTTTATTATTCCAATAGCATTAACTGGTTAGGCAATCAGATGCTCAAATTGTACATGGTGATTATTTTTCATTCTTTTTTGAAAGAAAAGGCTAGATTAGCAGACAGCTAGGAACATAACAGTGAGCCTCAGCATTGCTGATATGGCAAGGTGCAATCTCAAGGTGTTTTATTTAATACTTTTATTACGTTACCTTTTGAGTTTGACTGGAATATTATAAAAATGATTATTTAATATATTGTGTGTCTATAAATATTGCTAGGGTTTGCTTGAGTGCTTTCAAAATAATAAAGCAAAACCAGCATCCAGACAAAGCAGGCCCTATCTGTAATCAATATTTTCTGACTTGTGGAACATAATAGTTTGTTGTTCATGTCAATATTATAAATTTTCCTAGAATTTGCACCACCCTGGGATTGTAAACCTGGAATGTATGTTTGAAACCCCAGAAAGGGTTTTTGTTGTGATGGAAAAACTTCATGGTGATATGTTAGAGATGATTCTCTCCAGTGAGAAAAGCCGGCTTCCAGAAAGAATCACCAAGTTTATGGTCACTCAGGTGGGTTCTCTGTTCCTGATTCCTTGTAGATCCCTGTGCTCTTCAACTATACATTTGTTTGAAAGAAGAATTTCCCCACATTATTGTAAAGCGGAAATCTTTTACTTAGTAAACCATAATAAATAAACCTCATGACTCGATTTCTGCAATGCACTCTACATAGGGCTACCCTTGTACCTAGTCTGGAAACTACAGTTAGTACAAAACATGGCAGTCAGGCCGATCAGTGGTAAAACTAGAAGTGATCTTATTACACCTATTCTGAAATCTCTTCACTGGCTGCCTGTTGGTTTTCGGGCGCAGTACAAGGTGTTGCTGATTACCTTTAAAGCCCTACATGGCTTGGGTCCAACCTATATAAGGGATCGCCTACTTCCGTACAACCCACCCTGCACCCTCAGGTCCTCTGGGAGGAATTTATTGCAACCCATAAAAACCAGACTAACGGCAACCTCCCAGAGGATATTCTCCCCTGCCGCTCCCAGACTATGGAACGCCTTGATGGAGGAGATCCGTAGCTTCAAAAAAGCTATCAAGATGGATCTCATCTGGCAGGCCTTTCCAGAATAGTTCAATCTAATTTTTGTACTTTCCCTACTTTATGTAACCACTGCCTCTACTAGAAAATTGCTGTCATTTTAACAGGTTGAATTTTTAAACTGTATTGTATTTAATCCTGTTTTAAAAGGGGTTTTTGTGTCAATTTATTTATTGAGATTATGTATTATTCCAGTATATTCCGGCCATGTAAGCCGCCTTGATTGCTGCAGAAGAAAGGTGGGGTATAAGAATAAAGTTTATTATTTATTATTATTAATTTACTTGGAGGTGAAGCTGAATGTAATTAAATGCTAACCTGTAAGTTGTAAAAAGGTGTGTGAAGTGTAATGCAGTTGTTCAGAACCACTGCATTTCAGAACTGAACTTTATGCTGCAATCTAGAAGTGATGGTGTAGAGAAATTCTCTTATTAGTGGAGCTAATCTTTCATATCAGGACAAATATTATTCATGAAGTGGTCATTGGGAGACATATGAGTCTGGATCACCACATAATTCATTTTGTGCATACTGGTCAAAATTCTTAGATTTTCCCCCCTTTGTGTTTGTGTAGGAAAACATAGGAAGACTGGGAGGGATATGGCCATTAAAGTCCATGATTTCTTTCCATTACAGCTATAGTCTTGTTCAGGCATTATGGATAGCTCTGTTCCTCTGGCACATTTCAATTGCTTTACCACATGGACAGTAATTTTCTGAAGAATAGCCACCTCTGTGTAGAGGTTCTCCATGCATTCTTCTGGATTGCATGTGATGGATCTCCATGAAAAATGTGTATTCTGGATTGCATGAAGAGCCATCACACACAGTGGAGACTCCCCTCTTCGGAAAAATCAATTTCCTCATGGGAAGAGGAATTGGAGTGTGTAAGGAGCTGGCTGGGAATACTGTGCTATATCACTTCTGTGTTTGGTCTATAATGCTTAAACAAGGCTTATGAAGGAATTCCTTCCACAGTTGTTTAGTTAAATAATGATACAGTTTCTTAAGAAATTGGGATCATGCTTTCCCACTTCCTTGGCTCAGTAATTAAAGACAGGAAGGGCAAAAATTTTGGAAACTTCTAAACTGAAGATCCTTCACTTTGTTTTATCCTTCACAACCCATTGATCGCCAGGGTTGATTTGACTTCATGTAACTTTTCTGTCTGCCTAACCTTTTAATTTAGAAAATACTCATTCTTTTTTAGATACTTGTTGCTCTGAGGAATTTACATTTCAAGAATATAGTACACTGTGATTTAAAACCTGAAAATGTGCTATTAGCATCAGCAGAGCCATTTCCTCAGGTAGGTATGGAATGAAAGAACTTTTTGTTGAGGGTTCTGTTTTACAACAGGAAATTTGCAGTATTTGTATGCCTCTAAATGACTTGTTACTAAGTGTGCAAGCTAAAGCCATTTCTTTATGACCTGCCTAAAGGCAGCATTTGGATGTGCCACTAGGGGGCCATTCAGACTACCTTTTACCCTGGATCAGAACCTGGATTAACCATGGGAAGTTCATATTCGCTCCGAATCTCCCACAAGTGAATCCGAGGCTTTCACACCCATTCAGGGGCAAATGTCCCTTAGCGCAGGTCATTTGGAAGCAGAGTAAAAGCTGTATCTTTTGGGGGGGAAAACGGGTCCAGTGAATATGAACTTGTCCCCAATCATGATCGGGCCAAGTTCAGGGGAGGGATTTAGGTCAGAGAGAGGGCAGAGGGCGGAACATGCCTCCCCTTCATCGGGGTGACGGAGGAGGAGGATGAAGCCGGGGGAAAGGAGGAGGAGGAGAAGGAAGGAGCCAGAGGATGCGTGCCAAGGGCAATCGGGGTGATGGATGGAGCCAGGGGTGCCAAGGGCAGAATCGGTGTAACAGGGGAGCAGGAAGAGAAGGAGGAAGGAGACGGAGAAAGGGTCAATTCAGGGTAGGTCAGAGGGAGGGCAGGCAACTTTCTCTCTCTTTATTTTGTTTTTATTTTTGACAGACTATGCACATGCTTTTTGCTACAGGTTTTTGTGTGTGTGTGTGTATCTATCTATCTATCTATCTATCTATCTAAAATGTGTGTCTGCTTGTGCTACTTTCCCTTTCATTTCCTTGCTCCTAGCATGACACTTTGCAAAAGGCTTTTTTTTCCAAATTATTTTTTATATCTGAATGCTACAGTGCGAATGTTACAAATGTTACTCTTTCAATTTGGCAAATTGATACAGAATGCTTTTGCTACTGTATGTGTCTGTAAGGAATTTTGGGGTGGCTGAGGGAAAGCAAAGGATGCAGAGATGCCATTTGGGGTGAGGAATTTATTATTATTACTATTATTATTGTATGTGTATGAGGCATTCTGGGGTGGCAGGAGGGAGGATGCAGAGATTATTTATTTATTTATATAGTGCTGTAGATTTGCACAACGCTTTACATAAAATCAATAAATATATTGATGGCATTAGATTGCATTTTGGGGTTGAAAACGAAGGCAGGGGAAGGTCCGTAATCTGTAGTGACACACAACACACACACACACACACACACACCTGGAGGTTTGGATGTGAGGGTAATCTGGCTGCGACATCTGTCACCCCATTGATCGCCAGGGTTGATTTGGCTGATCTGGCTGGCTAGGCGGGCATCCCCTTCCTCCCTCACCGCTCCATGTGCGTCTCTCCCAAAGCTGCGCGCTCAGTGGAAGAGGACGACCATCCCAGATAGAAGGAGTGTACCGTTCTTCGGTCAAGGGTATACAATAGCTGCACTCCCCTGCTAGAACCTCCAAACCTGGAGGTTTTTAAATTTGACAAAATATGTGCACACTCCCACCTGTTATTTTTAAAGGAGGGGGGGTGAAGCACACATTTGATTTCCCAATGGCTGTAGGAAACATCACCTTGATGACAGCGGAACTAAATTTGATTGACAGCAAAGGTACCTTCATTTTAGACCGGTTCCGCAAATGTGAACTCTCTACTAGAGCTGCAAGGGCATTCAGGGTTTAATTACCCTGATTGAGGTAAATTATTAGTGGGCACTTGCTTCTGGAGGGATTCGGGAGGGGGGACCCGATTCTGCCCAGTTCCATCCAGCGCAAATAGGTGAGTCTGAATGGGGCCTAGGTTTAACCAAGACTCTTCCTTGGATGCTCTCCTCTTTTGGAACAGCCACACAAAGAGATAGTTGGAAGCATCCAGTTCAGTTTATATTCACTTTTTGTCTGTCATCCAAACCCTACCTTTTGGTCAACCCTTCCTTGTAAAAACAAACCAACTTCATCAATTAGTGTGAAGATGACTTGTTTCCACTAATGATAATTAAGACCAACCACTTTATCGGTTCAGATTATGGAATATGGGCTTAATTTGTAATGTAAACTGCATAATGTTCAAATCAGCTAATTTTAATATTTGGTATTAATGAGTAATGTAACTTGCACAATTCAGTTTTTCTAGTCAGTAGTATTTCTTGTAAAAATATCATCTTGGTACGATTTCCTACAGTGTACCTGAATGCCTTTCCTTATACATTTGTTTTTCTATGTGATGTGTATAAGAATTTATTCTGAGTCTGCTTGTTTTCCAGGTGAAGCTCTGTGATTTTGGTTTTGCACGCATTATTGGTGAGAAGTCTTTTAGGAGGTCTGTAGTTGGAACCCCAGCTTACTTGGCCCCAGAGGTACTTAGAAGTAAGGGCTACAACAGATCTTTGGATATGTGGTCAGTGGGAGTCATCATCTATGTGAGCCTGAGTGGTACATTTCCATTTAATGAAGATGAAGACATAAATGACCAGATCCAAAATGCTGCGTTTATGTATCCACCAAATCCTTGGAAGGAAGTATCTAGTGAAGGTAATCATTATCGGAAGACTTGGAATATAATATCACTGTTCCTAATATTTTATGTATAGTAAATATTCTCTTTCTTAGAAAATAAAGTATGTCATCTAAGTTGTACAAAACGATGCAGTTATAAGGAAGAAGTAAAGTGCTATCATTCAGGAGTTACTGATAATTATTTTAGTGTAATTGAATGGTGAACAAAGAAAAGCTTTTACTTTTAGTTGTAAGCCTTGCACTTCATATATAGGGTTTGCAGGCTAGTAGAGAACAGCCAGAGCTTCTTGAAAACAGAGGCAGTATATTCAAGATTTTCCTATTGCCAACTTTAGAACGAGAAGTAAATCCTTAGATCTGGGTAGACAAATGTAGGTGTTGGGCTGCATCTTCCATAATTCCTTATCATTGGCCTGATGAGAATTCCTGACCAACAAATTAATCCTCTCATGCTTTAGGTACTGATGAAGCCCCAGTTGCCAGAATCAGTCCTGGATCCTCTGTAAAAACATGACACCAGTATTTTTGAACTCGTGTGGTACACAAAACTTAATTTACATCCATCATTTCCTAAAGAGTGGTTTCTTACTTGTGTCAGAATTAACAAAGCAGTAGGTTATGCCTGTAGGCTAGCCTTCCCCAGAAAAGTAACATTCCTTATGTTTCAGATATGTTTATGGAATGTGTAATTTACTGCTAGTCTGTGTGAAGTGACAGTCTGGAAGTTGTTATTTAAACCAACTGCATCCCTTTTACAGCAAATGTAAACTTTCTGACATTATAAACTAAATTGAATTAACTGAAAAGTGCTTTTAATAGAAGGTATAAATTTGTACTAAAAAAAATCTAGTTAGTAAACAGCCTGTCTTTGAATTTTTACTCAGAAGTAAGGTCTGCTGAGTTCAGAATTACTTCCTGATTATGTGTGTGAAGAAACTGTTATTTTCCTTCAGAATTAGCATTGTGGGATGGGGAAAGAAATGGAATACTTGTTCTGATTATGTTTTTTCACTTACTTTCCCCTCCAGCTATTGATTTAATAAACAATTTGCTTCAAGTGAAGATGAGAAAACGCTACAGTGTTGACAAATCACTTAGTCACCCTTGGTTACAGGTACAACTAATGCATACCAGTTTTACTATGCTATACCCAGTCCAATTACATGAATCATTATCTGACTAAAGTAGCTGAGAGTCTTGCATAAATGAGACTTTTAAAGTTTTAAAGTACTGTTTAATACAACTTGAGTAAAACTATCAAGCATTACAAGATTCACTTTTCTTTCCTACTGTATTTTCTAGATATAATGTGATGCCTTTTTATTTTGGCTGAGTGATAAGTATGTATTGGATCACTAGAGATATTATGATAGCCTACACTCAACTATAAGCTGACCTCATGTATAAATTGAGGGCAGGTTTGGGGGCCAAAATTATGGATTCTGATATGACCCATGGATAAATTGAGGAACATGTACTGAAGAATGTAAAGGATGAAGCAAAGGAAAACAATGCCAAAGAACGTAGAAAATTCCCCAAGGATAACTGTTTGTGTTTGTACTAAAGGCTGGATGGATGACAGAGTGGAAAGGGGCCAGTGTTTCCAGGGCAGATTAAACTCTTGCCTTTCACCAGGGAAAGGTTTTGTGTGTGTGTGTGTGTGTGATTTAAAGTACAGTACTTACGTTGACACATGGATAGGTCGACTCAGGGTTTTGAGGTCAATTTTTAACCTACATTTAAAATTTATACATGAGTATTTTTATATGGTATTCTCATCTGCAAGATTCTTCCCCTACCAGTTAGTGTTGGAAGAAAAACTGTGTTTGTCTTTGAACAAATTCTGCAGCTTTCTAAAAGTAATAAATCGTAAGGTAATAAATCTAAGACGATGCATCTTTCTAATAGTCTATGCCAAAATTGGGAACTACTTGCCACTGTCACAAACAGAGGAAAGTAGTGTTTTTCTGTAGTAGACAGTGATAAAGGTTAAATAATTTCTGCAAGGTTTGCATTTTAATGAAATTATTTAACTCCAAATGTGATGTGTGTTAGCCTTTGCCTCCATTTGGTACAACTCACAAAAGTCACAGAAGAAAGGTGATTTTGGTGAAGGGTGCTTCCCTCTGAGCTTGTCCCCAGCATGGAGTGTAAGAAAACTGGGCATGGCTGGGGTATCACAGGCTTGGTGAAAGTCTGTAATCTTCATATTTGCTTTTTGATGTGGTCCAGATGGTGCTTGTATCCTCAAGGTGAAAGGAGGGTTTGTCTTGTTTTGCTTTTAAAGTAAGAAGGATTTGCGAGAACATGTAATAGTTCAGTTCTGGAATTTGCTATTTAGTCTGCTGTTGTGGTTTTGCCACATCTTCTTGGTTTATACCTTCCCATTTTGGAAATGGGGCTGGGCTTTTGGAAGGATATGGAATGTTATTCCTGTCGCTTCATTTTGGCACGCAATCAATCTGCTACATTGGTTTATATCAAAAGTGGTGGCAGTGGCAGGCACAGAGGATAAGGAACATGCGGCATTTTCAGAACACAGCATACTGGTTTTTTGGAGACAAATTATTGCAGCATTAAAATCATTCCTTTATTCCTTTCATTAGTTATCCAGAAATAACTCATTTAAAACTTTCCTCTTTTCCAGGATTATCAAACTTGGCTTGATCTTCGGGAGTTTGAAACTCGAATTGGAGAACGTTACATTACCCATGAAAGTGATGATGCTCGTTGGGAAGAACATGCATATGAACACAACCTTGTATACCCCAAACATTTTATTATGGCCCCTAATCCAGATGACATGGAAGAAGACCCATAGAAATCAACATGGGAAAGGCACTTAAATCAATATTGATGTTCTCTGGAGCAAGTGTTGGTCTTGTTCTCCAGGTTCCGCTTAGGAAGCATGGATGATCTCCTGAATCAGTTTGAGGATGGATTAGATGATCCAGAAAGTCTCTCCATCTGTGACTGTTAATGTAATCCAGCATGGGGTTAAAAGCCATGAAGTGTTCGTGTAACATTGCCTTATTGGTACATCATAGTGATGTTACTTACAGATAAAATGCACAGTGAATTGGTATTTGTGAATTTTCCAAGTTTTTTGTAGTTTATACAACAACAGAATAATTGTAATGGTTTTCCAGTTCATACCTATTAAGCCATAGAGTACTATTTTCTGGTATTTAGATACATCTGTTAGGAAGCTGTAAAGAAACCTGAACTATATACCATAACTAAATAATTACAACATGCTTCATTTTTAATGTCCATACAAAATGCTGGTAGAATATTTATTTAGCAGATATGATGTGGAAAAGCAATAAAAGTGATGGGAGCAATAAAAGTCACAGGAATTCCAGCAGTCAAATCCTGCTCCTCTAGCTTAACTAAAGCAGCCTCATGAGGCAGGGCAGTAAACTTAGGTCATTTTTATTGAATACAGACAAGTTGTGTTTTAACTTTTATGGTTTATTAGGATAGGAATAAACTGTAACTCATGGCAGGTTGGGAGAATGTGGCAGACATTAGTGTGACTTTGGAGTTTATAAAAGATTTTGTACTTTCATTTAACTGAGAGGCAGGGTGCAAAGATACAATCATATGCTTTTTGCAGTGGGAACTACTGAGCTAGACACAATAATTCCAAGATCTATCTGGTCCACAACTCATTTGTGTGCACATATCAGATCTTTACCTGGCCAAATTGCATAGGGTAATTCCATCCCAAGAAAACATCTGTAAGTGGGAAGTTTAATGTAGTAGATATTTTCGATCTCTGTGGGGAAGCTTTGGTTTCAGGACAGTAATATGTGTAACATAATGGAAGAAGCTTTACATTTTTGAAAGGACATGGCTATAAATTAAAATGTACTTTATTTTAAATTAACTCAAGACAGTTACAGGATCTAGTACAATATCCCTTAGAATCTCTGATTACATGGAAAAGACATTTAAGATTTTGGGCTGTTAGGTAGGAGAAGGTTGCAGTGACGTCTCTTTTGGCCTCCTTTTAAACTTGGGAGCATAATCACCAGCACCTTTTCATTGTACTAGGTGAAACAGTTCCTCTGTGATTTCTGTAGTGCACAGTTTTGAGCTCACAGAGAAAACAGTATCTGTGAATAAATATTTGTTCACTGTGATGACCTCATTAAGCAGGGATGAAGAGCTTTTTTGTGCCTGAATGCATGAATTTGTGTCACCATTCTGAAGATGCTTTATAGCAGACAGTGCTAAAAGCTGAACAAGGTCAGGTTGTTTCACTGCAGCGCCTCTTCCTAGAGAGGAGGCCCAGCACTACAGCTGTTAGAACAACAGCAGAAGCAGGAACTTCAAAGGAAGTGTGAATAAGGTGTGCCAATACACATAAAGAGCAGGCTTCTCTATTTGAGCTAGTATGGCTATGGCATTGGTAATGCTGGTTGATGGGAGTTGTGATGCAGCATGTTTGGAGGATGTTAAAGAAGGCCTGTGTAGTTTACTTTGGGCCATGACTTTTAACAGCTATTATGTTGTGTACCTTCCAAATAGTTTCCAACTTATGGTGACCCTATGATGGGGTTTTCTTGGCAAATTTCTTCTGAGAAGGTTGGCCATTGTCATCCTCTGAGGCTGAGAGAGTATGACTCACCTAGGATCACCCGGTGGGTTTCCATGGTCAAGTGGGGATTTGAATCCTGGCCTCCAGAGTCATAGTCCAGCATTCAGATCACTACACACTGCTTGCTCACCAACAGCTGTTCTAAGACAAACTTATTTCCCAAGTTCTCAAGCAGCAAAATTTGTCAGCTTCTCTGTGTCTTCGTTTGTCCCTGAACAGCTTTTTAGCTTGTTAATATGTGTTATGGATACTAAGTCTGTCCAAATGATGTTCCAGGCCAGAATTCTTTAATAAATATTACATACCACAGCAAGAACAAAATATGCCAACTGAGTAATGAAAACTGAAGCAAGTTTCAGACCCTCCCCTCATAAAATTGTCTAATTTAAAATAAACCTTAGCCTGTTTTAGTATTTTGTATTGTTTAAACTGACACCAAATTTTAAAAGCCACTTTTTATTTTAGTGATAGTATTACTGTCATGTCCTGTAAGCAAATGGTTGGCCCCTGTATAAACACAAGGCTAGAGTACATAGGCCTTTGGTCTGATCCAGCAGAGTTCTTCTCATGTTTTTAATATCAGAATTTCAGATATAAGCTGTGATTTGCAAATCTTAGAAAGAACAAAGTAAAGTAGATTACGGGGCCACTGAGGATTGCAACTGATCAAAGCTGCCAGAGTGATTGAATATATGGAAAATAGTATTTTATTCATACATGTGTGTACTATGACTTGATGGCTTGCAGCTGAAAGTATAACTGCTTCTATTAAAAAGTATTGGGGTGACTATGAGTCTGCAATTCTTCATGTATTTGCTGTTGTATTCTGATATAATTCTACCCCATGGATGGATTTTTCTTTTAAAGCATTACAGGCTGAATCTGCATATTACTTGTATATATTCCTATCTCATGAAAATGTAGAAAAGCACCATTTATGTGAGTGAGGTGAGCCACAAGATTGCTCTGTTTATGTTAGTTTTATCTGAGTACTGAGTCATTTATGTGTAAATTGGGTTGGAAAGCTCTAGCAAATTGCTCAGTGGATTGCAGTAAACAATATTTTTTCCTTGAAACCTGACTTGTCTGTCTTGCGTGGGTTACAAGAAGTGGCTGTTTAGGCAAAAGTAATAGTTAAGCTGTGGCAGAATTTATCTGCTAGAAGTAAAAGTGTTCATAGGTGTCTTATTTTTGACAGGATCAAAAGTGTTTCCATTGTCTAGCTGTTAACGAAGTAAATCTCATTAAGCCCAATGGGCCTTACTTTGGGGTAAAGACATGTTTAAGATTGCAACATTAAGATCAATGTTGGATGGCCATATTTTTAAAAGCAGCAAATCAAGTCAAGGTATAAATTTGTTGAATTAAGTTTATGCTTCAGGACAGCAGTGCTGTGGACCAGTAGTAGAGTAGGAATCCAAACCTTGTTACGGATAAAGAAGAGAAAACTGGAATGTTTCTACTCTGTAGTAGCTGTTAACACATTTTACAAACCATGAGTAAAAATGGATAGCTTGCACCCTAACTGTCCTATGACTGCCTAAAATATTATTAATCCATGCTTTAAGTCACTAAAGGTCGGCATTAATCAGTTGCTCCAGATGAATTTGTACCCCATGTTGCATTATCATTAATTTTTGTTTTTTGAATTAAGTTGCATTCATTGCAGAAATAGTGCTGTATTGATGATAGAAGATACTCATGTAAAACTTGTAGCTTCAAAAAGACACTGTCAAGTACTTTTTTATATATTTTTATATGTCCCATTGTTTGTAAATATCTTCTAAGCTTGAAAATAAATTTTATTTCCCTATCGTGTGTGTTCTTTTCTAGTGGTGTATCCTCTCCTAACTCTGACAACCATATATCAGAATCATTTGTAAACACAGCAGTGGAAATAAACAGAAAGTAAGATGGTGCTAAGTTGAAAACAGGACTTGACTATATCAATTATTACTACTAGTAACTTCCAGCTAAATAACTGTTCTATTAGTTGACAGCAATGTGAAACTATTTGCCTAATGTCTTTAGGTGTCATTACACATTTTTGTTTGCTGGGCCACAGCACTGCTGTAACAGAAGCTACAATTGTAGAATGCTGCTTTTGTGCCATATGTCCCTTTGTCTGGATCTCATGGCCCATCTACACTTGGAGGAAATGTCTGAATGGACTCCCCATCTTGTATGCCTTGCACTCACCCTAGAGCTGTCCTGTACTTATTTTATCCACAGCAATTGTCTGTACTGTTCTTGCCTTGCTGCCACTGTCTTTCCCACAGCTCCCAGAACCATGACAGATCACTGACAGGGACTGCCATTTACTTTCCCCACTTTTGTTTCATGCTTGTAGGGTGTCTAATGCCTCACTGCAATCTCAGAGTGTGCCACCAGGAGCAAAAAAGCCATTTCCCGCCTGGAACATTTCCCTCCTTCTGTGTTGCTTCTGGTGGCATGCTTTAAGGTCATGATGGGGCACTAGGCACCTCACAAGCAAGAAAAATAGTTAAAAGTTGTTCTAGCCAGCCTATCCTGGCTCTGGGAGCTGACAGTGGCGATGGGTGTCAATGGGATGCATGTAGGAAATATCGGAGTTTTCTGGAAACTCATTAAGGCACTTGATTTTGATGTGCTGCTGATTGGGCCCTGCATCGTGTGTCCTGATTGTGCCAGATCTGGTGGGATTTTGGTTTTTCCACCTCATGTAGACAACTCTTTTGACATCTTCTAAAATCGAGGTCCAAAGTGTGGCCCTCCAGATATTGTTAGACTTCATCTTCTAGCAATGGCAAGAAATGTTGGGAGCTGCAGTGCAAAGCCACTGGGAGGACTGCTTTCTGGATGCTGTAGAGGATGAATCCACAGTTGCATTGGCTATATCTGAGGCAGAAGTCCAAAGTTCTTTTTCATTTATGTTGAATGACTCCTCTCCCCCATTCAGTTTTTTTCTATTTTGCCTTGCAAATTTGATGAGTTTCCCTTCTAGGCTGTCCCATTTTCCTTTGAATTTGTAATCTTTTTTAATTGATTCTATTTATTAATCATTATTTAGATCTTAATCTATTAATAATTCCCTTGCTTTCTTCTTCCTGAATGTCTGAATACTCTGTTTAGCCAAGGTAGAAATGGACTTCAAAATGATTTAAAATGGAAAGAGAAGCATAGGACTTTTAAGCCCAGAAAGAAAAATAATGTGATAGGCAAAAAGCTTCATGGTGCAGCAGATGGGAAGACATGGATGATTATGATGATGATGATGATAATAATAATAAATTTTTATTTGTATACTGCTTTTCCATAGATCAAAGTGGTTTACAGACTATTAAAACCATTACAAACCATCTCATAAAAAATAGATAAAACCCAATAATACAATCATACAAATATATAAACTCTAAACACAATCCTTCAAGAGGGTAAGGCAGAGAGTTGATGGCAACAAGATGTATAGATGGATGTATTTACCACACTGCTCATAAGCCAAAGTGAGAGCATGTTTGGGGTTATTCTGAGTTTAGTGGCTGTATCAAGGGTTTATTTTGCCTCTGGTTCTATAGAGGCCATCTGTACATCAGCAGTTTGGAATTCTATTATAGAAATAAAAATTTTGATAGGCCCAAGTGGCATTTGCCTGCAAGATTCTGCAATTGGTAGGCCTCCCATGCCCACTTGCAATTACAGGCTTGGTTATGTCCTATGTAACTGAATTGTTTCTCTGTACCATTTAGAGAATGAGATGATGTGCCACCTGGTGTGGTCTGCAAATCCCCCCCCCCCCACATGACGCTACTGCTTGCTGTGAATAGTCATTCTTGGATACACAGATCAGCAAGCCACCTGACCCAGGCCAGCTGACTGAGTTTATTTCTATTCAGCCGGTTGAGCTGCAGTTTGGAAGATGACTCTATTTTCTGTTAATATTCCATGGGTGCTGTGAGCAAGCTTAGTTCTGTTTAAAGTGGTTTAGATGCAGCTGAAAAAATGCTTCTACTTTCTATTATATCCTGTGATTCTGTAAATACTATGATGTAATTGTAACAAACACAATTTAGTTTCTATTGCACCAAATCAGCAGAGGCCTAAATTTTAGAAACAAAAATATGTTTTCCCTCAGTTTGCACCAATACCATAAATACTCGTCTATAAGTTGAGGAACGTATGCCCAAAAATTGACCCTCAAATACTTTCCAGCAGATGCTTCTCATCTAAGAAAATAGTGTTATCAGAATATCATTTGTTATGTGCCTTCTTGTTTCCAATTTATAGCAACCTGGGCAAAGGCAAACCTATCACAGGGTTTTCTTGGCAAGTTTTGTTCAGAGGGAGGTTGCCTTTGCCTTCTTCTGAAATTGAGAGTGTGACTTGCCTAAAGTCATTCAGTGGGTTTCCATGGTCAAACCTTGCTCTCCAGGGTCATAGTCCAATGCTCAAACAACTACACCATCCCGTCTCTCTCACATGATAATTTAGTCGCTCAATAAATGTAAGTCCTCAACTGACTATAAAAAGTGAGATCTTTAATAAGTATGTTTACAGTTCAATAATATGTGAATCTAGAACAAGAAATCAAGATGCAGTTCTCGAACCAAAATGTGTTTTTTACCCTCCCCACAGGGGTTATGATCAATTTTTAGTTCTATCAGAACCATAATTTCCTATTCCACATGTTGCATGCTATATTGTGACTGAATTCTTCAGTTTTTCACAAAGCCTAATACATTATTTCATAGGAAGCTGGTAACATAAAACCTATAACCTGTTTCCCCAGTGGATTGTTATGGAAAGCCTACAGAAAATAATTCAAATGGGCAGAGAAGGTGCTCACTTCCATACAAGTTCACCAAAGCCAGCAACAGATGCTGAAGCTGATGGTTTCTTTACTTGGTCTGAAGAACTAAATCTGTTGTGAGGTAACATGGCAAAAAAGTTGAAACACCCCCCCATTTTATTTAGGTCCATCAGCATTTCATAACTTCGGAGTAGCTGGTTGCGATTAATTGCATCTTTAGCATTCTGCAACAGAACCTAAATGGAAAAATGAATTACTGTTAATTGCCAGTATTTTTCATCCCAGAAGTCACCAGCACCCTTTTATCCATCTCAATTTGTACATCGTGTAAAGTTTTAATATTTTATTTATATTTCATTCTGTATGCTAAATAACTGTGTAACAATTAAAATTAATAGGAGTTATGCTCCCTATCCAATGCTCCACATTCTGAACTATGCAAAAGAGAGGAGGGAGGACTGTGTTAGCCCTATCCCACCCCATCATTACTCTCCTTTTGTGGAGAGTGCCCATCTGAATTAAAAATCTTTTATTCACTGAGGTACTCCATTCAATTAAGAATACTAGAAAAACACAGTTTCAGATGATGCAGAGAGCTTCCAGAGTGTTGCTTTCCATCTGAGAGTAATAACAGGCTAAAGTACTCCCTGCTCTTCACACCTTCTACTCCAAAAAGGTTGAATAGGGCTTTTCAAACAGACTAGATACAAAGGCAGTCCCTACCTGCATTCTAATATCAATGCCCATGTTTCTCAAAAAATCCTGTTGTTTTATAGGACCCAAGGTGGTCACTCTTTCTTGTGCCATGCTTCTCAGGTAACTGAAATCAACATCAGCAGTGAGATCTGCCATTCCTGGGGATATCAATACATCATGAAGTTTATGGCCACGGAATCCCTGGAAAAGAGGGGGGGGGGGGGGAGAATTACTTCATCTGGCCATTTCAGACCTCCAGGCTGCAGATAGGAGTTTAGCAAAATGAAAAGCTACTTCTGTTACTACATAAGTTTCCTTTTTTTAAGTAAGTGGCTTGCTTGTACAGCCAGCTCTCTACATTTGTGGCTTTGATTTTGTGGCTTTGACCCCTCGTGGCGCAGTGGTTAATGCCTGTATTGTAGCCACTCACTCACAAACCGCAAGGTTGCGAGTTCAATACCAGCAAAAGGGCCGAAGCTCAACTCAGGCTTGCATCCTTCCGAGGAGGTCGCTAAAAAGAGTACCCAGATTGTTGGGGGCAATTAGCTTACACTTTGTAAACTGCTTAGGGAGTGCTTAAGTGCACTGATAAGTGGTATAGAAATGTACTTGCTATTGCTATGGCTTATTCATGGATTTGGATAATATGTTCCTTCTAGTAATCTTTAGGTCCTCCAGTGCAATTGCTGGAAGTTGACCATAAAGTTATGATGGAGGACCTAGAGATTTTTAGAGAACACACTTCTCTAGGCATCTGCAGGTTCTCCAGTGGATGATGACCACAGAGTTGAGTGGAGGAGGACCTAAAGATTCCTAGAGGGTTTTTTTCCTCAGACAAAAATAGTGTTTCCACTTTCATGGGGGTCCCACGCCCCTAACCACAGCGAATGTAGAGGGCCCACTGTATACTTCCTTATGCTGCAGTTTGGCTATTTTTCTATCACTGCCACTAATTTTAGAGGGATGCAACATTCCCCTGGATATAAATTACTGGCAAAGACTACAACCAACTTGCACTACACTTCTCAAAGGTTGATTTAATTGTCCTACTATGTGAGATTAAAAATTAGAGTCTTACCATACTCAAACTCTTCCAGAACATCTAGGTGAATCAACTTACCCTGAAAGTATCTGTTTTGGTCCCATCATGGCCATAATCTATTATGAGTGCACCTCCTCCATTCTTTTCAATATCATGGGCCAGCTTCTGGATGATGACACCAGCATCAGGACACACTTCCACATGATCTCTGGACTCTTTGTCCTAATACAGAATTCCATGGATTGAAAAATTATGTTGAGGTATAGGTGCTGAAACTGTCCACTCTCACCACCATCACCACCACCACAATATTCATACAGAATCTTATCCAAATAAGAACCTTATTCTGTTTGTGCTTTGAATGGCTTAGCTGGTGCTTCCCTCCAAGAATTTAAGGAATTGTTTCAGGTCATTTAAGAATTTTATGGAGGAATATGAGTCTTCCAATTTCCAGGATCCTTTGGAGGAAGGTATGGCAGTAAATCAGTATGACATGAAAAAAACCAACACACTGCCTCTGGGGAAAATATCTGGTTCCCACAGTAAGAGAGTAGATATTGGAAATATACTGTACAATAAAACAGTAGTACATAAGGACCCTTTGTGAAACTCAGAAAAAAAAGATGTTTGTTTTATTGTAGATAAGCATCTTGTATGCATGACGAAACAAAATAAGAATATAAACAAAACCAGCAAGCTATTGCCAAAGAATATACACACTCAGTATAATGCTGCTGTAACAAGTAAGAAGCCTATCCTGATTTTCTAATTAACTCTAAAGTTTCCATAATGATCTTATTAAAAGAAATCTGTATCTAACTATTTTTGAAACAGTAATAATGATGTCAATAAAACACATTTAAAGTATAGGTTGTATCTACCTTATCCAAAATGCCTGGGACCAGAAGTATTTTGGATTTTGAAATACCTCTATTTGCACATATATCTTGGAGACGGGACCCAAGTCTAGGCACAAAATTCATTTATGTTTCACATACATCTTACACATATAGCCTGAAGGTAATTTTACACAATATATTTTAATAATTTTGTGCATCAAAAGAATTTTTGTGAACACTGAACCATCAGTAAGCAAAGGTATCACTATCCCAGCCACCCATGAAAAAAGTTTTGTTTTTTGGAATATTTCAGATTTCAGAAATATTGGAGACTCATTGTGTGGTTAACTTAATGTGTATACCACAATGGCAATATTGGTTGGATGGAGATATTTTCTGTGCCTGAAAATGCAACTATATAATCAAACTTACATGTATGAAGGCTTCTGCAGCTGGAGTAGCAGATGGTGCAAGGACAAACTGCAGCTTGTCAGGAGCTTCTGGATCAATGTCAATCAACAACTCCCGCCACCCCTTTTCTGTTTTCTATTAATTTAAAATAAAATTTTAATTATAATTTTATTTCACAATATTGAAATATAGTCAGATAGAATTTATGTCTTGAAAATATATGCCTAAAAAAACAAACCAAAACAAAACAAAAAAAAACCCAAAACAGTAGGTGTAGTTAATCTGGCTCTACTGTTCAAGTCTCAGCTCTCCCAGATCCAATAAGAGAACAGATGATCTTGAAGCTTCCTAATATTAAATTTTCCATCTTTAACCCTCCAACAACAGGTAAGGTAAACTGTACCCAGGGAGCACTAAACAATAAAGCAAAATTATGTGTCAGTCTTCTACAACTACATGTTCCAGTTACTGATGTGTGAATTGCTAAATTTTGTTGCTGGGCTTTCCCACTAATAATCAGTTTATTCTTACAGATTTCAGGGCTAACTCTATTTAACCCTAATGGAACAAATGAAAAACTGAATATGAAGGCAAGATGCCAGATGTCTGAGTAACCCCACAAAAATTCAGTTAAAATTTTTTGGTTACTCTTTGTTTATAGATGCTTAGCACAGAATCTATTCTTTAAGGAAAAATGCTAATTTTTCTTAATCTTGATACCACTAATAACAGGGATACTCCAAAAATCTGACTTATTTAAATACATATTTCCCAGTCAGCAATTTAGCAAAACTATTGTCTTTTTATTATAGCTACCATTCTGTGGAATGCTTACCACTGTTTGGGGGTCAATGAATCCAAGCTGGTCTGTAAATGTTTGCAAGTAACCTGAATGCTCATCAGGTAGCCAGAACCAATTACAATTCGTAATTAATAGAACTTTATATGATTTATTTTTATCTGTTCACAGAAAATGTTCTTCAGAAAGTGCTTCCCCCAGGCATTCTTACAAGCAGCCAGGCTCAACAGCTCAAAAGCTAACCCAGATGTTGGCTTAAAAATTAATCCTGTATTTACATGGTTCTGAAATCAGTATATGACTAGTTACAGAATTAGCAAAAATAAAAAACTGACTCTGGTTGAACCATTTTAGCAAAAATTGACCACAATTTCTCTCAATTTCTTGCCCACAAATCCATAAATGTCAACAGGAGCATTCTTAATTTTGAAGATTTGTGTCAAAGAAAGGGAAGACAATGACTCTCCTTTGTTCAATGAATAAAGATGCAACATTCTCAGATTAAAATTCCAAGACAGAAACCAGTCTCTTACTAAAACTTAAGGTGGTGGCATGGCCAATTTTGATTATAGGATCTTTTTATACATACTTTCAAATGCAAGATCAAGTGGGCAATTACATTTTTTTCTAATGAAGTTGATATTGACTGTCTTGATTTCCATAGTGTTTCAAAGCTATACAAACCCTGATGGAGAGAAAATTCCAAAATACACTTCTTGCTAGGAGAAACTGGTCAAGTAAATCTAGTAATATAGCCAATTTGCTTGGAATGTTAAAAAAGCAGCCTCTGAGCTGCTAGGGCCAGCCATTCATAGAATCATAGAGTTGGAAGAGACCGCAAGGGCCATCCAGTCCAACCCCCTGCCATGCAGGAAATCCAGATCAAAGCATCGCCGACAGATGGCCATCCAGCCTCCGTTTGAAGACCTCCAAGGAGGGAGACTCCACTACACTCCAAGGGAGTTTGTTCCACTGTCGAACAGCCCTTACTGTCAGGAAATTCCTCCTAATGTTGAGGTGGAATCTCTTTTCCTGCATTCCTGACATGAGGAAACGGGGTAGGTGTCAATGATGGTGGGCAACTGGAACACTGCACCAATGATTTTATCTGACCTATACTTGTAGTGATGTAATGTGGTGGCTTTAACAGTCTATTCAAACATTACAATTGCAAGGTCTGTGAGATTATGTATTGCTTGCAATACACACTGCAGATATATGACTTGTTATGGTACTCTAATTATTACAATTACAGGTAGTGTCTCCCTTATTTTAAATGCTTGGGATAGGAAGTCTTTTGGATAGTTTTGAATTTTGGAATATTTGCCAGCTGCCCACTTCTGCCTTATTAATGAATGACCAGGAATGCTGCTACCATAGGTGGCTCAAAGGCTGACGTGGATGGCTGGAGGGCATCCCGGAGAACACCTGTACAGTAATCAGGTCCCTTATATAAAATAAAATGGTTTGCAGGCTGCAGAGCTACAGAGAGACATATTTCAAAAGTCTGCTTTTTAAAAAAATGCATGAAAAATAGAGCGAACTTTCTGATTACTGGGCAGCAGGTGATAGGATCCAGGAAGAGAGGCCTTGGCAGCACTAGCAGCCTGAACACTGATAGGCAGTCCAAAATCCATTAAGTTGCTTTCTCCAACTGCATCTCTTAACAGTGTCACATCTCTTGTGTCTCTACAGCCTGCAAAAACTGCACCATTTTATTTTATATAAGGGAACTAATTACTGTACAGGTGATCTCTGGTGTGATTTATATGTATGTATATTGTTTTACTAGAAAAGGGAAGTTGTTAATGAAGGCACATTTCTTTACAAATTGCAAATTGTGCCATATCCCCTACTTCTCTCAGGTATTTTTTTAAAATAAATAACATGGGTTCACGGGTTCAAAACAGGGCTGATGCAGTCTTTTTTTTTTTAAATCAACAGATTAAAAATTCCCTAAGCATATTATATATCATATTTCATTAACTGTAATTTGTTTGGTATTTCTTTTACCAACTTATTAATCACTGAAGTCTAAATTCTATTACATGTCTTTCTCTTTGCTGAGTTTACTTAGTTGTTCTCTTTCTGTATCACATGCTCCTTACGAAAAAGCCACATGACATCTTGGGATCATACCTGGAATTTATGTATAGGCAGAGCATCAAGAAATTCATGAGCTAAATAAAAATTGAAGCCTAGAAAGAAAAATAAAGTGACAGTTAAATTCCAGTAATTAAAAGAAAAACTGCACCCACTTTTATAGCATCTTGGATTTTCATACAGGAGACTCTATTGTCTTAATTTAAGACTGTTGCATGAATGATCTCTTTGAGTTATCAAAACTCATTAAAAACCTTAGTCAGAATCAAATCTACACTTAAGCTACACATGCAACCTTCTACCAACATTTTCAAAATTGTTCTTAACCATAAGAAAAGAGTTAACGGTTATTAAACATATTTTAAAAGCATTAAACCAGCAAAGTCTTACCTACAGGCACATCATTCAAGTCTCTGTACCAGAAAATTGGCAGCCCACTCTTAGTAACCCCTTGCATATAAGCGAGGCAGCTCTCTTGTAATTCTGTCTTCTCTCCTGTTAAAACTGAGGCTTGAATTTCACTTAATTTGGGACTGATCTCCACCAGATGAACAGAAATGTCACATTTACTAAGTAAAGAACTCAGCTGATTAAAAACCTTCATAAACAGAAGACAATATTGTCAGAGATAAAGTAATGTGCAGTAATCGTATAGGTTTTTTTCTGATTAGTGCTTAGAAGTAACTATCTGTATATAGTAGTGGTAATTATTTGTACCAACTTTTATAACATTATTTGCATTATTTTTGCAAAGCAATGAGGCTGAAATTTTAAAGTGCTTAGGGTAAGTTGCATGTCAAGTACCGTATATACCTGACTATAAGTCAACCTCATGTATAAGTCGAGGGCAAGTTTTGGAGTCAAAATTGTGGAATTTGATATGACTCATGAATAAGTCAAGGATAAAATTTAAAGGCACGCAACACAGGATGTAAAGGACAAAGTTTACTGTCTTCATACAGAAATGTCCTATTCAGATCCTTCTAATGCCAATTCCTCTTGGCACTCTTTTGAGGGGAAGCACCAGAGAGGTGCCACCACTGCCATTTTCCTACCAAAGCATTCAAAAAGGCCAGAAGCAGCATTATGGTGGAAAGAGTAGAGGGGGTTGGTGCTTCTTTTGGATGCTCGCAGGATGAACTAAGCTTTTACCTTTTGCCACTCTACTCAGAGAAAGAGAAGAATTAAAACACACTACTTACATTGTTTCATGAATAAGTCGACCCAGCTTTTTGGGGTCAAATTTTTGACAAAAATTTCTAGACTTATACATGAGTATATACAGTACTTTGGAAGTAGGACAAAAATGAACACATTACACCAAAATAGCAGGGATTACACTTCTTTTGCAGGCTGATAACCATGAACTGCAAGAATCAATGAGATGCAGGAATAATTTCTAAAAATCTGAAAGATTACAAATTGCATTTTTCATCTAGTGCAGAACAGTTGGTGGAAGATACAGAATCCTAGGAATCCAGTTTACATTATTAAAAAGTATATACAATAAAAAGCAAGTTGTTTGGCTACACTGTTGTGCAAAAAAGGATTGTCTTTACTCACTCGTAAAATATCACTAGTAAGACTCCCTCTACCTGGGCCCAGTTCCACCAGCTGAAATTTATTTGGCTTTCCATTGGCCATCCATTCACTGACAAACCAAATACCTATTAGCTGCAGAAAATGAGAAAGATACAAGGCAATTTGTCCCTATATCACACTGTACGTATACACTGATAGGTCAGGTCTATTCTATCACAGAATTTTTAAAAACAAAAACATATATAACAGTAAAAAGGCCACAGTTTTTCACATGGCTAAACTGCTTAAATACAGTTGGCCCTCCACATTTGTGGCTTCAACTTTTGCAAATTTGATTAATATGTTCTCTCTAGGAATCTCTGGGTCCTCCAGTGCAACTCTGCCAGAAGTTGAGCATAGAGTTGAGCTGGAGAACTTAGAAGTTCCTAGAGAAAACACTTCTCTAGGCATTTGTAGGTCCTCCAGCATGATTGTGTGATCAAGTTCTGGCAGATGTTGACCAGAGTTGCACTGGAGGACTTGGAGATTCCTAGAGAGGTAGTCTCTTAGGTTAAAAAAAATGTGTTTTTTTTATTTGCAGTTTTCTCACATTGACGAGGGTCCTTCACCCCAAAGCCCAGCAAATGTGGAGGGGCCACTGTACTGCTTAACTGTGTGCAGCACTGCAGTCAATGTTTTCACGCATTTTGAGATTAAGGATTTAGAAAACTTCTCTTATCTTCAGAGTCACACTCTGGCTAATCAGCACTGTTTGGGGGCAGGAAGTTCTGATTCTTCTATGCTTTCTATATGAAAAGAATTAACAGAGGAAGAAGACTGTTTTCCTAAACAACTTGCGATTTAGGTGTTAACACTTACTTTTGATCTGATATGCTTAGGCTCACCCTGTAGATAATCTAGTAAGTATTATGCTTTCGGACCAATATAATTAGGCTCACACACTATAGATTATATTTTCTAACATCATTAACCATTACACTAGGTTTGCTTGAGCACTATTTGTCTAGAAGGTTTATCTTTTCCAAAAATTATTTTATTAATATTTTATTAAAAGTCTACATATGCTAAAATTAAAGTAGAGCATACTAAAACTAAAATATAATTCAACCTAATAGAAACTAAAAACACAAAAACAGCAACAACAAAAAGCTACTAAACTACTACATAATCTAACAAAGAATGACTTTCAATTATCTTTTCTGTACAACATTTTCCAAAATCCTACCACTCTCCGTAAAACATTGTTACACTTCATCCATCAGTTTAACTCATGCTACTTTTCAAAACTAATGGTAATATTATCACCATCATTATTTCTCAAAATGTTAATCAAGGGTTTCCAATCCTTTAAAAAATTACTAATGATTTTTCTCTAATCAAAATAGACAATGTAAATCAATTCCTCTTCATTCTTCTTTAACAGGCAGTTTATGCTACTCTTCCATTTCTAAGCATATAACATTCTTGCTGCTGTGGTCATATACTGAAGAATTATTCCATTACTCTTTTCTACTTGATCATCCATCAGTCCCAAAATAAAAAGTTCAGGGTTTAACATTATATTGCTCTTTAAAATTCTCTAAACCAATATGTATATTTGCACACAGAAAAGTTTAGGTTTTTTACAAGTCCACCACATATGATAAAATGTCCTGTCTCTTTTTTTACATTTCCAGCATATATTTGAAACTCCTGGATAATTATTTTTATCACTGATGAAAACATAATCTACTAAGAACCACGATCCCATTTTTAATCCTGAAAGAAATACTTGATTTCTTATGTACTTGTTGTTGCTTTATTTTGCAAATTGCACAGTACTACACAAGAGAGTGACAGCAATTCAAGAACAGGAATCTGTATTAAAGTATCATTACAGAAATAGTCTACTACCAAGTTGTTTCATGATTTTATACAGTAATTCAAACAGTGTCTTTTCTATGACAGTAAAAACATCACATCTCAAATTCATACAGTAGACAGGATCAGTCTTAACACATAACTGATATGATCTAGCGAAGTATTAGAATGTATAAGCCTGATCAGAGGAAAATCTGATCGAATTTTCTAGTGCAATCAAATGTTAGTAAATAAAATAAGTAGTGAACACTTCTTTAAAAATGCCAAGGCAGAAAACAGTAGTTAAGATTTCTTATAGTTGGCAATACAGAGAACACTAGATGCAAAAATGTGAGAAAAGGCAAATTTTTGACTGCAAACCGAAGAGACATTTGGAAATGACTTTAATTCTTAAAAACAAACACCACCCTCCCTTATTTTTTTTTAAAAATAGGATCCAAAACAGTAACGCTTCCTGATCATATCTCAGTGGGACCTACAAGATAAAATGCTTGAAACAGAGACTAGCACAACGCATCCTCTATTGTACATACCTCTCCAAAGATCTGACTGATTTCAGGTGAAGTAATAAAGTCTCCCCTTTCTCCTAGCATGTCACGCTGCATGTAATAGCCCTATAGGAAACAAACAAGATGATTAGTGCATGCCCTCCTTATATTTCACTTATATTCCTAGTCCTTGCTTATCTTCACTTACTTATCCACTTGATTCCTGTAAAAATACAGACAAAAATCTACAGCGCTATATAAATAAGTAAATAAATAAATAAAAATACAGACAAAAAATGGATACAAATGAAACCTGCCGTGAATGGCGTACATTCTACAAAATAGATCAATAGATCGTGATACAAGACAGAATTAGATAAAATAAGGAGGCAACAGACTGAGAGCATCAGAGATCACATAAAGTCTTGATGCTAAGTGGGAAATTCTCCTGGCTGATGTTATTGTCACCAGAAAGATAATATTCTTAATTACGTTTTTTTAAATAAATACATTTTAGTGGTTCAAATGGAGATCTGGTTCAGATGCTGTGATGGGAATCCATGAACTGTCTGTCGGTGGAGCTGGCATAGCTGAGCTTCTGCTGAATCTCTGGGTGAGAGGCTGCGCTGACAGGATCCTCCATTTGGCTGAAAGCACTGGAGACAGAGCTGACACTTGTCTTTTTAATGCATTGGGTCTTAGATCCTTTACCAAACCAGATTCCAAGAAGGCTAAAACGTACTTTACCTGTGCCTTCATCCAGATTCATTACAGATTCAAAGCTTTGCATGAGAGAAATATAAACGGATGCTGGATCCTAAGGGATTGCCACTTGTCTGGAATAAACCTCGCTGCATCGCTGTCCATACCTTCGCAGGGTTAGTTAAGGCCTCGCGCATGTATTCAGCCACCGTAATGGGGCCAGTTGACTTTATCTTCATGGCAAGGTGTCTCAGCATCGGAGTCATGGAGCTGTTTTCTGCCGCTTCTCCTGAACTGGAGCGCTGGCCTCTCAAGGCCCTGGAGCCACCTGAGAGAAAACATGAGTGTCTCTGAGAAAAGGCTCCTGGTTGTTTGTTTTCAAGATCCATTAAAGAGCTGGCTGCTGGCTTTTGGGGCTGGCTTTAGCCATTGTAAGCTGGTTGTTTTATACTAACACTGGAAACTCTCTTAAGTATGTTTAGCTGTTATCCCAGAAGCAAGCTTACTATAGGAGACAGCCATGGCCCTCCAGGTGTTTTGGACAACCATTGCCCACGGCGGCTGAGGCTTCTGGGAGCTGAAGTCCCAAAACCTGGAGGACCATAGTTTGGACATGGCTGGTATAGGACCTCTTAGCAAGCAGACGTACAAGGCTCTGCGCAAGGTCCTCCCCAGCAGAGGAGGTGGCGCCGACCCATTGGCCGGACAGAGCCAGCCCCGAAGAGGAGGAAGGGAGCCTAGTAGGCCGCAAGCCTCGGTCCTTACTTGGGAGGAAGGCTTGGTAGGCCCCGCCGAAGCACTTTGGCCGTGGCTGCAGGCCGACCTCGTTGCCATGGAGACGGAGGAAGCAGCCCTTGGCAACCAGAAGGCCTCGCCTCGCGCGCGGGAGCAGCATGCCTGCACCTGGATGCACTCCGCGGCCACCTTGCCTTCTCTGGTCCTGGCAGCTGTGTAGAGCACCGTCCTCTATTAAATCCGCCCAACGGGCCTAATTTCTTTTTAATACTATATTAGTAAGCCTTGTCTTGTATTACCATTGGAGAAAAGCATGGCCTGCCCCCCCCCTTCCAGTGCCTTTCACAAGGTATCCAAATTTGTTTCATATTTTATCTTCCAAGACCTTTCCGATAGACAGTACCCGCTTCCGCCCTTCCTCATCGCCTCATGCTGGTCCTGGCAGCTGAGTAGAGCACGTCCTCTAATTAAATCCGCCCAAGAGGCCTAATATATTTTTTAAAAATACCATATTAATAAGCCTCGTCTGTATTGCCAATGAAGAAAAGCAGGGTCTGTGGCCAAGTTTATTTAAACAAGTTTATTTGATATTTTTATCTTCCACGACCTTTCCCATAGACAGGTCGTCGCTGCTGACTGCAATACCCGGATGTTGGCTTGGCGCGCATGCGCGGCGCCTCTGCAGAAGATGGAGGCGCAGGAGTGGAGCTCGAGAGAGAAGGATGGCGACGAAGAGGAAGACGCGGCCGAGGATGGGAGCGGGTTCACCTTGGAGGAGGTGCTGCGCCTCGGCGGGACGAAGGTGAGAGAAGGTGGCCATGAAGCAGGGGACAGGGATAGCTCCTTGGGTCCCTCCTGAGCGAAAGCACGTGTGGCGGCTCAGGGACCCTTGTTCCTGCTGCTTGCCTTCAAGTTCAGCCCTGACCCGAATTAGGAGGAGGAGCGATGGGGACACCGAGCATAACGAGGCTACGCGAGAAGGGGGCCAACAGGTCGATGCAGATTGGCTCACAAGGCCAATGCCAATTTAGGCCGCATCAATAGAAATATAGTGTCTAGATCAAGGGAAGTAATAGTGCTACTCTATTCTGCTCTGGTCAGGCCCCACCTGGAATATTGTGTCCAGTTCTGGGCACCACAATTCAAAAAGGACATTGAGAAACTGGAGCGTGTCCAGAGGAGGGCGACTAAAATGGTGAAGGGTCTGGAAACCTTTCCCTATGAGGAATGACTTAGGGAGCTGGGGATGTTTAGCCTGGAGAAAAGGAGATTAAGAGGTGATATGAGAGCCCTGTTTAAATATTTGAAAGGATGTCATGTTGAAGAGGGAGCAAGCTTGTTTTCTGCTGCTCCAGAGAACAGGACCCAGAGCAATGGTTGCAAGCTGCAGGAAAAGAGATTCCACCTGAACATTAGGAAGGACTTCCTGACAGTAAGGGCTGTTCGACAGTGGAATAAACTCCCTCAGGGTGTAGTGGAGTCTCCTTCCTTGGAGGTCTTTAAGCAGAGGCTGGATGGCTATCTGTCGGGGATGCTTTGATTGTGATTTCCTGCATGGCAGAATGGGGTTGGACTGGATGGCCCTTGTGGTCTCTTCCAACTCTACCATTCTGTGAATCATAGAATCGTAGAATAATAGAGTTGGAAGAGACCACAAGGCCATCCAATCCAATCCCCTGCCATGCAGGAACTCTCAATCAAAGCACCCCCACTGACAGATGGCCATCCAGCCTCTGTTTAGACTCCACTACACTCCAAGGGAGTGTGTTCCACTGTCAGACAGCCCTTACTGTCAGGAAGTTCCTCCTCATGTGGAGGTGGAATCTCTTTCCCTGCATCCATTGTTCCAAGCCTTAGATAGGTAGGTGATTGAGGAGCAGTGGTGTCACCCCCCTTTTTTTGTAGGATGTCACCTTGTATGGTCCATCCCTCGCAGTGACACTACTGCCTCCACCTTTCCTATCATTATTGTCCTTTTAAATGAGTTATGCCTTCTCATGATATGCCCAAAGTGCAACAGCCTCAGTTTAGTCATCTTGGCTGTCAAGGAGAGTTCAGGCTTGATGTGCCCAGGGACCCATTTGTTTGTCTTTTTGGCCATCCACGGTATCCTCTTCTTCAGCTTGTTGTGGTCAGCTGTCTTCGAGTCAACCTGACTCATGGAAACCCTGAAATGAGATGTCACCAAGCCCCTCTATCTTCTTCCTCCCTTCTCAGGTCCTGCAGGCTCAGGCCCATGCTCTCCTTGATTGAGTCTATCCAGCTGATAGGTGATCTTCCTCTTTTTCTGCTACCCTCTACCATCCTTTGCATTACTGTCTTTTCTAATGAGTCATACCTTCTCATGAGGCTGAAGTATGGCAGCCTCACTTTAGTCATCTTGGCTTCCAGGCAGATTTCTGGCATGATTTGTTCCAGGACCCATTTGTTTGTCTTTTTGGCTGTTTTTCTTCTTAGCTGCTTTCTTCACTGTTCGGCTCGCACATCCATACATGGTGATGGGGAATATCGTGGCTTGGACAATTCTAACCTTTGTGCTCAATTGTATATCTTTACATTTTAGGATCTTTTCTAGTTCTTTCATAGCAGCCCTTTCCATTCCTAATCTTCTTCTGATTTCTTGCCTTCAGTCCCCATTCTGATCAATGTCTGATCCTAGGTACATGAAGTATTTTACTACTTCCATTTCCTAATTGTCTAGGTAGACCATGTCTGCCTTTGAACTTTCGTCTCTATTTGACCTTCCTTAGTAAATCTTCCAAGGCTGTGATGC
Organism: Sceloporus undulatus; assembly: GCF_019175285.1. Taxonomy (NCBI): domain Eukaryota; kingdom Metazoa; phylum Chordata; class Lepidosauria; order Squamata; family Phrynosomatidae; genus Sceloporus; species Sceloporus undulatus. The sequence goes on along the minus strand of NC_056522.1, from coordinate 61,539,375 downwards.
TTTCTGCTAGTGGTACAGTGTCATCTGCAGATCTTAAATAGTTGATATTTCTTCCTTCCTATTCACTTCTCCTTCTTCTGAGTCTAAGCCTGCTCTTCATATGATATTTTCTGCATACAAGTTGAATAGATAGGGTGATAAAATGGGAACCATTCTGTTTTTCTTAACTCTGTTGTAACAGTAGCTTTTTGTCCTGAGTACTGATTTCCTATCAGGACTGTCAGATGTAGTGGCACTCCCGTGACCTTAAGAGCCATCCATAGCTTTTCATGATCTATGCAATCAAATGCTATGCTGTAGTCTGTGAAGTACAGTACATGTTGATTTCCCCCCCCTGGAATTCCTTTGTATGTTCCATCAACTATCATATGTTTGCAGTGTGGTCCCTAGTGTCACTTACTTTCCTGAACCCTGCTTGTACCTCTAGGATTTCCCTCTCCATGTATGTTTAGAGTCTGTGCTGCAGAATTTTGAGCACAATTTTGCTTGCATGGGAAATTAATGGTATGGTCCATCCTTTGGAATTCTGGGATTTGAAGTTTGCTGAGACACCTAGAATTCTGTCTAGCAGGGAATGCTCAGTGCTTCCCAAAGCTACAAATCCCAGGGCTCCATAGGGTGGGTCCATAGCATGTAAAGTGATTCTGGTATACCTCAGCAGTTAACAGATGTGTAGATGCATTCCTGTGCATTACTTCTTTAATAGAAAAGTTGGTACCAGAGGCAGAAGTAGCACGGAAAGGATAGAGACAGGTTCCTGAACCACAAAAAGAAGACCAGTTCCACATGTTTGAGCAGACTTTTTTTAAATCAAAACTAGCAATATGCACATGTGAAGTGAAACAACCAGATCATGTGAAAATATGTCATTTTTTAAAAATATAAATGTATTAATGAGAAGCCTTAATACTGTTTTTTTGGATTTTTTGCAGCAAGATTATATCATGCTTGCTGCTTTGGATGAAGCAGAAGAACTTGTGGATGGTGGCAAAAAAGGAGCAATTGATGATCTAAACCAAGGTGAACTGGAGGCGTTTATAAACTCTCTAGGTGTCAGCAAATATTCAGAGAAATTCCTTGTGGTGGAAAAAGAAGAAGAGGAGGGAATTGAAGTACCAGAAGAAGAAGAAACACACAAAAGAGAAAAAGTCAAACAAAAAGAAGTAAACATACCTAAAGTAAAAGAAGAAAATCAAGTGAAAGGAAGTAGAGCAAAAATACTGTCAAGTAATGCCAAAGATAGTAAAAAAAAGTTGGTTTCTGGTAATAAAGAGAAGAGTGTTTTGTTGCCGGGAACAAAGAAAACAAAAGAACAAGAAGCTTTTCAGTTTCATGAACGACAAGCATTGCTGATAAAACCAGGAGGCAAATGGTATGATCTGGAGTATACCAACGAATTTTCTACTGATCCCCAAAATCCATCCCTTGTTTCTAATTACAAAGCCTTGGCCCAGAAACTGTACCAACAGGAAGCAGACCTGTACAAGAACAAAACAAATCTGCAAAAAGGATCTTCATCTGCTTGGATGAAAACTATTGTATCATCAGGTACTCTTGCCGACAGAATGGCTGCCATGACTCTTATTATCCAGGATGCTGCCATTCACTCACTTCAGCTTATAGAGACCCTAGTGAGTCTGATCAAAAAGAAAGGCAGCAGAAGGCAGAGCTTAATAGCCTTGGATACTTTCAAAGAGCTTCTCATAACACATCTTCTGCCAGACAATCGTAAGCTATACAGTTTCTCTCAGCATCCTTTTGACACTCTGGAGCAGCTGTCAAGTGGCAACAGGGATTCAAGGGACAGGCGCCTGATCTTGTGGTACTTTGAGCATCATTTGAAGCACTGGGTGGCTGAATTTGTGGAAGTGTTAGAGTCACTGACTCACGATCCCTTGGTGGCAACAAAAGGTCGAGCACTTACTGTTGCTCATGAACTTCTCTGTAATAAGGTGGAGCAAGAGAAGGCTTTTCTTGTGCAATTGGTGAATAAATTGGGAGATCCTCAAAACAAAGTAGCCACAAAAGCATCTTATCTCCTAGAAACTTTGCTTCATAAACACCCCAACATGAAAGGAGTAGTGTGTAATGAGGTAGAGAGACTTCTCTACAGGTCCAATATAAGCCCCAAAGCGCAGTACTATGCAATTTGCTTTTTGAACCAGATGGTTTTGAGTCATGAAGAGTGTGAATTGGCTAACAAGCTCATAATGCTCTACTTTTCCTTTTTTCGGTCTTGTATCAAGAAAAAAGACGTTGAGTCTAAAATGCTTAGTGCTCTGTTGACAGGGGTGAATAGAGCTTACCCCTATGCCCAGGCTAGCAATGAAAAAATAAAAGAGCAGATGGATACTTTGTTTAAAGTTCTGCACCTTGTGAATTTCAGCACTAGCATTCAGGCCTTGATGTTGCTGTTCCAAGTGATGGACTCAAATCAGACTGTGTCTGACCGGTATTACACAGCCTTATACAGGTAAGCATCTTATATATTGCTACAGTTGGGAGAATGCATTTTCAGGAATGGTAATCACTGACCACATATTTTTGACAGGGTATATGCATATATACCGAATATAAAGTGTTGGCTTGGAAACAGCACTTCTTCAACCTCTCAGTAATATTTTCCCAGTCTTATTTTATTTAGGTAATCCATTTGGTGTCAAGGTATAAAGCAGTGCAAGGGGTAGGCAATGTATGGCCCTTCATGTGTTGTACTGCAGCTCCCATAACCTCTAGCCAGCATAGCAAGTGGTGTAAAATTTGAGGTGTTGAAGTCCAGCAACAACTGAAGGGCTAGACGTGAGAGCGATCTGGCTGCAACAGCTGTCATCCCATTGATCGCCAGGGTTGATTTGGCTGATCTGGCTGGCTAGGCGGGTGTCCCCTTCCTCCCTCACTGCTTCATGTGCGTCCCTCCTGAAGCTGCACGCTCAGTGGAAGAGGACGACCATCCCATATAGAAGGAGTGTACTGTTCTTCGGTCAAGGGTATATGGTATCTGCGCCCCCCTGTCAGAACCTCAAAGTTGTTAATGTAATCATCATAATCTGTAGTCAAATATAAATAATTCTTGGATTTCTATTCATTTAAAACAGCTGTTTGCATCAAACCAAAATGGGTAAAATGAAGCTATTTTCTGTATAATCAAAAGTAGTCAACGTGGTGTGGGAACATAACTCTGAATTTACTTGAGTTGCTTTCAGTTTATTTATAAGCAGATGTTATTCTTGATGGGGATTTTTTTTTTTTTGCAGGAAGCTGCTGGACCCAGGATTGGCATTATGTGCCAAACAGTCAATGTTTCTCAACCTTGTCTACAAGTCTTTGAAAGCTGATGTGGTACTGCGGCGAGTGAAAGCTTTTGTGAAGCGACTGCTTCAAGTTACATGTGGACAAATGGCACCATTCACTTGTGGAGCTTTATATCTTGTGTCTGAACTTCTGAAAGTAAAACCAGGCTTAAGGGTGCAGCTGCAGGATCATGTGGTAAGTTCTTCTTAAAGCATTTCTTTTTCAGGCTGCTGCTGCTTCTTCTTCTTCTTCTTCTTCTTCTTCTTCTTCTTCTTCTTCTTCTTCTATTTGTTTGTAAATCGTCCTTTTCTCAGAATTGGGACTTGGAGCAGCTTCACAATATTAAAGAAACAATACAGTTAAAAACATAGAAAAGAGGTGCATTAAAAAGAAATTACAGTCCTCTCTCTGAATTCGTGGGGGATCCGTTCTGGATGCCGCATGCTCCTGTGTGTGGCATGTGTCACGGGTGTGTGCACCATTAACTTTAATGGAGGTTGCCCCTCCGTGAATAATCAAAACCACAGAGCTCAAGTCTGTGAAAATGGAGTGGCAACTGTAAATTATTACAATGTTAAAACAGATAGCTATGAAAAGAATAAAAAACATTTTAAAAAGATAAAACTGTATAACAATTTCTATTGTTGACCATAGTATATTTAAAAAAGTTGTAATTGTTGGCTGGGGCTTCAAGAGGTCACAAAAGTGGGGTTCATGTATCACATGTGGCTATGATCTCTCCCAGCATATACTGTAGGATTGTAAGTTGAGACAATAACATTTATGAAACACAAATTCTGTTCTACAAATCCTTGTCAGTATCACTCTTTCTACATCTTCTTTCTCAATCTGCTCCTTACTAAATTTTCTGCTTTTGATTTTACCATTCCAATGTATTACTTGGATTTCTGAGACAGGTTTCTAGCTTTTTTTTGAGTGTCACTTTAGAAGAAAACTATGATTTATCCCCCTTGGTTCTGATTTCTCTGATTTCCATAGAGCTTTGAATATGTTTTATACTAGTGTTATGAGTCTTGAATTTAGAATGGGTTGATTTCTTAGGAATCTGATGAGGAGGAGCATTTTCATGACCTTGAAGAAGCAGATGAGAATGAGGGAAACCTTGTAGATGCTGATAAAGAAGTCAGAAGAAAAACAATGGAAGAGGTATTGAACCCTCATGACCCAGTTTCAGAAGCATCGTGGGTACATCATCAGAATCTAGAAGGTAAATACATTTGGCAAATTGTGAATATGTCTGGCAAACACTAAATGAAATGATTTAAGGTCTTACAAGAATGTTGTATTATTTGCAGACTTTTATTTGAAAGACATTGCTTCTTCACCTACCCATTGCTTGGTTTTGTAAAAAAGTTGTTATAGGCTTGCCCATGCTCTGACTGATTAAAATACAAGTTGATGGCCCTCCTTTTTATAAGCAGATGCATCTATTGGATTTATATCAGCACTGGTGGTGAGGCAATATCCTCTAGTGGTCCTGAGGTCTAAAAGCTATATTAGAAAGCAAAGGGCAGGATATGTGTGTCAGTTCCAACAACTTTTCATCACTCCCCACACCCCAACAACTACCTGAGGCAACTTCCCTACTCTGCCTAAGATTAGGGCTGCCTCTTGTCACTTGCTTAACACATGTTGGACATCACCAGGACTGTAGGCATTGTGACTGTTGCTGTGTGTTCTCATCCTTTTTTCCATTCTTGGAGGTGAAAAGAAAAATGTAATTTCTCATCCATTTCCCCAGTTACCATTTGAGTTAGACTGTTGTTACTTACACCTGATGAATGGGAGATCTGGCAGCTTTGGGAAATGAATTCTTCTTCATTAGCTATTCCTATCTAAACTACAGGTTTTTGAGGACCAGGTTTTATGTAACCAGTTCAGAGTCTATAGATCTTGTTGCATATTTTTGTGGTCTTTACTACAGAAGATACATCTGTCATGTTAGACAATTGGTTGTTGTTTTAAGTATGTGCATCTGTTTGTGGCCAAAGCATAAAATACTTTTCCTTTTCAGGTGGCAAAAATAAGAGTGACTATGACCCATTACATCGAAATCCTTTATACAGTGGAGCTGATAAAACTAGTTTTTGGGAATTAAAGAAGGTACTTTTTAAAAAAAAAAAAATTCATGGAGTAGGAAATCACCAGGAAATAATCTGTGGCTTTGTGGTTTTAATGAAGGGACACACAGACCTCTGCAGAAATTCGCCTTAAATAGTTAGTAGGTTTAGCAATCCTTAATTAGATGGTGTAATATCATTGCTTATGATTTAAGGCAGGGATGGGGAAACTGTAGCCCTCCAGGTTCTGACAAACTACCACTCCCATCATGCCTCACCACCAGCCAAGATGAAGGAAGTTTTAGCCAGGCTCATGAGGCTTAGCTCCTCCCCTTGACTGGTGGTGAGGCATGATGGGAGTGGTAGTTCATCAGAGCCTGGAGAGCCATAGGTTCCCCACCTCTGCTTTAAGGGGAGGGCAGTTCCATTCAGAGGCTCTGTGTGTGTGTGTCACAGGAAGTATTGAGAATTCACTCTTTGAAATTGTGAGCTTGCAACTTCTATGCATTACGGTTTTCACTTGAGCGGTGTTTTCTCTAGAGCAAGCAGCAGATAATGTATGGCTCAAACAAACATTGTTTTGTTGAAACATCTAGTACTCTGGGGCTTAAAGCGGACTGTGGTGTTTTCTAAGGGAAAATATCCAAATCTAATGAGTAAAACATGAATTAAAGGCTCCTCCACATGATATGTTCACACATGGAAGTTTTTGAAAAGAACTTTGGAATGGCAGGTTTCATAAGAATGTGTTCAAAAGCTGGGCCAAGAGGTATGATACTTCAGGGCAGCATGTTGTCTTGAGTGTTAGCCACTGATCCTTATCCATAACTTGGTTAGGCCTGTTTTAAAACTATCTAAAATGGTTGCTGTCACAATATTTTAAGGAAGTAAGTTCTATAGTTAATGTGTGACAAAAAATTTGCTTTTGCCAGTTCTGCATCAGCCAGCTGCCACATCAATTGGTTAAGCAATCCTTAATTAGATGGTGTACAGTTGCCCCTCCGTTTTCATGGAGGATCTATTCCGGAGCCTCTTGTGAAAACAAAACCTGCCAATATTCAGACCCCATTGGCTTGAATGGTGGTGCATGCCCCGTTTTGTCCCCCTCCATTTGCTACTCATGTATAAGCAAGGGACGCAGATCCCAAGTCTGTGAAAACGGAAGGGCGACTGTAATTTCATTGCTTATGTTATATGTTTAGGTAGAAGTGAGGGTTGCAGATTTCTTTATGTTTATATGCCTTCAAGTTACTTCTGAAATTATGGCAACCCAATAAATTCCATAGGGTTTTTTAAGCAAAGAATACTCAGAGGTGGTTTGCAATTGCCTTCCTTCCTATAGCACCTGGTATTCCTTAGCAGTCCTCAATCCAAATACTAACCAGGCCTGATTCAGCTTAGCTCCCAAGTTCAGATAGGATCTGGTGCCTTAGTGCAAGGTATATTTGCAGCTTGGCTTGTACAAAATTAAGGTTTTATATTTTCATCATAAGTTTGCCAAATAGTACTATGTTATACACTAAGGTTACATTCACACTGCAGAAATAATGCAGTTTGACACTGCTTTAATTGCCACAACTCAGTGCTGTGCAATACCAGGATTTGTAGTTTTATTGTGGCACCAGAGCTCTCTGACAGAGAAGGCTTAACTATCTCACAAAACCGCAAATCCTAGAATTCAATAGCATAGAATTTGTGGCAGTTAAACTGGTGTCAAACTACTTTATTTCTGTGGTGCGGATGCAGCCCATGCTATTATTGAATTGAAGTGCGTTTGGATTTGATGTAAAAGTAGGTATTGAATATATTTCAATTTTCTCCATTTCTGTTCCAGAAAAAAAAAGGAAAGGAAAAATAGGGAAAACAGGTGCAAATGTCAACATTTCCAGATATTTACAGTGGCAAAACCCCTCTGAAGAAAGTTACGAAGAAAACCCTATGATAGATTTGCCTTAAGGTCACCATAAGTCAAAAACGACTTGGAGGCGCATAACAACAACAATAATATCAAAAGTTATATTATAAAAATATTTTAGACTTCCATCTTTATGGAAAGAATACTGTGTTTAAATAAATATTTACATAAATGGCCATATTCTTAATTTAATTCTATACTTTGATTTTACTTTTCCAGCTTTCAGAACACTTTCATCCATCAGTGGCCCTTTTTGCAAAAACTATCCTAGAGGTTAGTTGATTTTCAATCTGTTTTCCCCCCCTGTTACTTAGCTTGTTGTGTCGTGTATCTCTTCACACATGTGTGTGTACAGCAAAAAAGGAAGTGGGTGCATGACTATTGGTCCTGTTGTTAATTATAGGATTTTCCTAGGGAATCACTCTAGTCTTTCTTTCTCAAATAGACATAGCCATCAAATCTCTCACTAAAGAAGCAGGCAAAGTAAACATGTTTTTGTTTCTTTCCTTTGTATTTCTGTCATGTTCTTCACCTGTTATTTAGCACATCTGAAGTCCAATGATGAGTGCAGGAAGAACCATATGTCCTTTAGGAGACTGAAAAAACTTAGGCGGGTTATAGACCGCCCGTTTGGGGCGGTCTGGACCCGCCTCTTTCCCCGGAGTATTGGGGCTTCAGCGGCTACACCGTCAGCCGCTGAGGCCCTGATCCGCCGCTATTCAGGCTGCAGGGATGCGGCAAAACGCCACTTCCCCGCAGCCTGAAAAGGGGTGTCCTTGGGGCTTCAAGCCCCAAGGACACCCCGCGGCGGTGGGGAGGGGGAGAAAGGGGCCACTTAGCCCCTTTCTCCTTTGCTTCGCTGGGCGCAGCCGTCTGAAGGCTGCGCCCAGCGAAGCAAAGCGGCGCCGCGGACCAGGAAGGAGCTCCGAAACGGAGCTCCTTCCTGGTCTGCGGAAAGGGTGCCCTAGGCGCCCTGCCGCGGATTGAGGACGTCACGTCCCCGCCACCCCGTCTAGAGGCGGCGCGGCCGTGACATCCTCACGGCGGCGGCCATGTGGAAGGGCCGCCGCCATTTAGTGCGTGACGGGCACGCACTAGGGTTAGGGCGGTGCGGAAGCACCGCCCTTTTATAACCCTAGTGCGTGCTCGTCACGCACTAAAATGCCGGTATGTAACCAGCCTTAGTCTGGTTGAGTTTACATAGTGGAAACCTGGTCTAGAAAGAGATTGTGTGTGTGTGAGAGAGAGAGGGGCGGGGGGAGGAATAGAGGGAGAGAGAGAGAATTCACTTTTTGTTCATCTGAGATTTTCAAAATCACCTTATTCCTCCTGGTAGTTAAATTTAAACTAATGCAGGCTTTCTATATTGCCATCCATGTATTTCTTGATACAGATTGTCACTATGAATGTTCTCTTTATTTCAGGGTAATTATATTGAATACTCAGGTGATCCTCTACAGGATTTCACACTAATGAGATTTTTGGATCGTTTTGTTTACAGAAACCCAAAGGTTCATAAAGGCAAAGGTATGAAGCCTATCAGCATTTTGTTTAGGTATCTTAACAGGTTGGCAACACTAACGCTAATGACAGGTGTAGTTTTGTGTGACCTCTTGACTTCCTTTTTCAGAAAACACAAGCAGTGTGGTAATGCAACCAAAGAAAAAACAATCCATGAATAATGTGCGAAATCTAGCAGGTAAGTAATGCATAGGTAAGCTGTGGAATTGAACAAAAATCAGCTAACATTTCTTGCCCCTTCCTTCATTTATGGATACCTCCACTGAATTAAAGAGTTTATCTGTTAATGGAAGCACAACACTGGATTCAAACAAAATGTTTTTGGCATTGGGATGTAAAGAATAAAAAATATGGTATAGTAAAGAATGTAAGGTAGCTGATGCTTGTTACAGATCTTGATCACTGCCAGGAACATGATTTCTGTTGCAGTAGTCACCTTCATAAGTGGAAAAGTCTACTTATGTACATAAACTGTTAGTTTATAGGGAAAGACTAGTGGTATGTAACTACTATGTTTAAACTTTCTCCCTGCTTAAAATGTACTGTCCTCTGTTGCTTCAGTGGTTAAGTGAGAGTTACAAGTTGCCTTTTTTGTAAGGCTCCTTCTGGGAAGCCATCTTCAATCATACAGAGACAGATGGTTCAGAATTGTTGCACTTTGGCAGTTGATGCCAATCTCTAAAAATTTTCACATAGGATGGGTAAATTAGCTCTCTGAGAAGGAGACACAGCTTCTAAAAGGAGGGAGGGAGGGAAGGAAGGAGGGAGGGAGGGAGGAATATAACATGATATGGGATTAATTTGCTTGACTGTCAAAACTGGGATCTTGGTGAATAGGTAAGAGTAAACTCTTGAGCACAGGTATCCTTAGTCATTATGTTAACCCAATAGCACTCTGATCTAGTAAATTACAGTTGTGTTCTTGTGGGCCTTCTTGCCTTTCTTTTTGTAGTTCATGTTCTCAAGATATCACATAACCCTATTCTGCCTAACTGATCTAAGCAAGAAAACTGATTTAAGCATAACTAAAAATTATATAATGGATTTGCTTGTTCTGATCCTACTTAGAATCATAGAATCATAGAATCGTAGAGTTGGAAGAGGAAGAAACCACTAGGGCCATCCAGTCCAACCCCCTGCCATGCTTATTGGTAGGCAGTTTGCTACATAAACTTTCTAATTGGAAACTATTGTTAGAACTATAAAAACCTCTTTAGCTATTTGCAAAAAGTCTGCCCCCCCCCCCCCAGTTAGGATTCTTCCCTTTGCTTTGTTGGGAAAAATGTAAAGGTTCCATATAAACATCTCTGTATTTTCCCCAAAGAGGCAAATTGTTGCTTCTATTGTGATATTTGTTAAATGAATTCCGGGACTATGGTTCTAGTTTATTCCCTTACCCCAGAGGAAATTGCTTTTATAAAAAGAAAATGCAGAATCCATGATCTACGCTATCAAGGCCATCTCTGGTTGTGCCTTCAGTCACTGTTTACCTTTAAATTAAATCCATCTGGTTTTTTTTGTTGGTGAAATCCACTTAATGATGCACATAGCAAAACTACTTGATAAAACATTATATCTTTGTTTCTAGTTAATAGTAAGGAGTTTCTTGCACAAGATGAAAGCAAAATTCCAGTGGATGAAGTTTTCTTCCACAGGTAACAAAATCTCTGATACTTCTGTCCATCGTTTTCAGTTTTGCTTCCTAGAAATAGAAAGTAGAGGTTTCTTTCTTGAGGATACTTGCTGCTGTTTCTGGTTTTCATTTTTGTAAATGCTCTTGCAAACCATTTATCTCCCTTGGTGTTTTTTGTGGCTGAGTATCTACAAACAGTGAATTGTACCCAAGTATTTCTGACTCTGAAATTGGACGATTTCTCTTTGGCCTTGTGGCAAAGACTTGCTAGAGACTTTTGTCAGTGAAAGAGCTTGAAGAGGAATTTGCCCTACTTAGATATTGTACAGAATACAAGGGTCAGATAATGTGTTAAGCAAAGGAGTAAATGTAGGAAGATGACTACAATAGGTTGAACCAAACTGAATCGGATTTATAATATCACTTGTGATGTAATGTTAGCATGTCAGGGTTTAGAGCAATATTTTACTCTGTTGGGAAGCAGTTTTTTGTTTCACTTAAAAACACCATCAAACAATAAGACACTGTCTTCACTGTTGAACGGAATGCCTCACAATTGACCTGAACGAAAGACTTTTTGTGTTAGTTTTATTTTATTTATTTAAATGCTTTGGCTGAGCTGTATAGAAATTTTTGATTTCACAAGTAACACGATTTCTGTGGAACTGCAATAACACAAATAATAATTATAAAAATAGTTGAATAGTCATTTCAAAACAAAATGGTTATTATGCTATTCACACTCCAAACTTTACAAAGCCTTACTAAATCACAAAACACACAAAGAAAAGACTTTTCTATTTACTTTTACGTGCATATAGACAGTTCTTTCTTTTTCTTTTAATGTTCAGATTTTATAAGAAGATAGATAAAGAGAAGGAGAAAAGGAAGTCCATGAGAGATGATGAAAGTGTTGAAGATGTGGATGATGATGAGTTTGAAAGAGTATTAGGTAAGGCTCTCACTGCTTGTTCTCTTCATCCAGGATGCATATAGAGTACTTTGGCTTTACTTGAAGATAGGATAATTCTTTGTGAGTCCATACAGTCATGTAGATGAATGTGGAGTCCCAATTCAAAGATGGCCAGAGATGGAGGGCGTGGCAGAGTTGGCTTAGCTGCTGATTGTCATCCGGTCATGTAGGGATATTTGCTATTCAAGGAGACTGGACAACTGGTTAAACTGAGTATCTGAATTAGGAATGAAACTAGAAGGGATGTGATGTTACTTTTATTTTGTTTTCTGATGATTTTCAGTTGATTGGGGGCCTTGGTGGAGTCATGGGGGAGTTACTGAGAACAAAACTGTTTTATGGTGATTTGGAACAAAATTGAAAACATATATATATATATATAGAGAGAGGGAGGGATATGGAGACTTGTAGGGTGTCCTGGAGGGCTGCCTGGACTGGAAGGAGGTGCTGGGACTTCATGCAACCTGGGGGAATACACTTGACCCATCTGTGATATCGAGTAAATATTGTTGCCAATTGGTTTTCAGATGCTGGTTGCATTTTGCAAGCATATAGGGTAGCTGTTGCAAATTACAATAAATTGTACTGATTTATTTTAAAAACTAAATCAAAGCTATGTTGATATTGCGAAAACAAACCTCTGCATCTGACTTTTTTTTCAGACTCATTTGAACAAGATGGTTGTTTTGATTCAGATGTGAAGGATGACCTTAATTTTGCTGGGTAAGTTTTTTAATGGAAAAAATAACATCTCATTTCTAGAGGTTCTAGACAAAATAAATGTTTGTATTGTGCTAACAATCTGAACTGAGTGTGTAATATATAGTGCATTATATCTCAGCCCTCTTCCAAAACCTTTCACTCTTTTTATAAAAACAGTTTGGTTTAGGTGTCTTTAAATGGAAGTCAGAATGTCTTCTCCTTCCTAAAATATGGCTACATGATTTGTGTGATTACCCTCAATTTCATTACTATGAAGTTACTGTAGTTTCTTCATAAAATATGTAGATACTGACTTAGGTGTTTATCACACAGAGCTTTTTGCAGCTTTTTGCAGGTCAGATCCAGGGTGACTGCGGTTCCAATGATGCGAATTCACGTTATAACGTGAATGTTATCAGACACGATTCCTTTCTATGGGAGCTCTTCAGTGGTGTTTCCACAGTGAATCCAAAGTGACTTCTCATTTTGATGAATTCAGAAAAAAGTGAATTCACAGAATTTGCTTTCAAGCTTACTTCGATTTCATTCTGAATTGGTCTGGTGTGGAATGCAACTTTGCTTCTGCTCTGGTACACCACCGCAACCCCCCCCCCCGGGTTGCAAATTTCCCATGATGCAGCATTGCAATTTCCCCCCATTTCCTTTCAATGGTCCTTTCACTTTCAGGGCAACTTTCAGGGCACCTCGTTTTTTTATGTGTGTATGTGCGTGAATGTGAATATACAGATATGTATGTATATCTATTATGTGTGTGTGTGTTGAAATTGCTGAAATGGAAGGGAAAATAAAAAAGGGAGATGAAGAAGACACAGAAATATTCACGAGGCAAATATTAACGCAATCACGCAATTATGCGAAACAGGGAACAAGAACTTGCACCCCTTTTCACCCTGGAAATGTACAAGGTCACGATGCGTTCAGACCCCCACTGAGCATGCTCAAGGGTGCCGATTCGAATAGTTGAATCCCACCAGTGTAATACAATTTGCACTCACTCCGCTTTGCTTTAATCCGCATCACGTGACTTGCCTTGGATTCAATTCCCCCTTGATTTGGAAGGGCAACTGAAGGGCAACCAGGTGTGATAAAACATTCACGTTATAATGTGAATTTGCATAGCTGAACCAGGAGTCACCCTGGATCTGAGCTGCAAAAACGTCCATGTGATAAACACCTTAGACTTTTGATATTCTCAGTTAACATTCAGTGTACTGTCAGAGGTTGTGAGAATCCTTGGCAATTGCTGGAAACTGAGGGCTTAGAGTAGGAATAGGCAAGTGTTGGCACTTACAGAGCTGCACTGGCCCCATGGGAGACCTCAAAGGGCCACACTCCCAGTCTACTGTCCCTCCCATTTCAATTGGCATCTGTATTTTCACTGTTGTAAGCTAGATTTATGACCTCATAAATTCTGTTATTCACATTTACAATCATGGTGCTATTGACAAGATCTCAGATATCCTTTAAAACGCATGTTGAAAGCCAGACAGCCACACCAGCTAAAAATGTTCTGTGGTGCTGGTCAGCTACCCACAGTTCTGGATGCATCATCCTTCATTATCCTGCTTTCCACCGGTTCTGAATTCCTTCAGCTAGTGCAGCTGCCTGGCTTTAAAGGTGGGTTTTATCAGATCAGATTAGGAAAACAATCATAGATAGCTACATAACTGTAGCTACATCTGCCATGCAGGATCTCAGCGTTCATTTTTTTATTTGCCCACAAATGCCCTCTGAAGGCATAGTTTTGCCATGTTTTTGATCTGCATGCTTTATTACACCAACAGAAGTTGACTTCTGTGTGATTTCCTGTTACAGAAAAGGGCGTACATGGGCCTAAAACTGCATTAATGGAATGAAAAAACATGATCTAGTTTCCATCCACATCTGCTTGAGAGTATTTGGGGGCATTCCTCCCTCCTCAAATAATTTATTTTCTTTTATTAAAACTTCCTGGGTGCTAAAAAAAACAGCCCTGAGGGCACACTTTCCCCACCCCTGATTTGGAGCACATCCCCCCCCCCCTTTTTTGAGTCATTATTGAAAGAAGTCTATAATCTGACTTTGGATCCAGCAAGGGTACTGTACTAAGTCCTTCTTGTCAGCAGTTGTTAAAGTTTTCTTTTGCAGAGGGAACAGTAAGTAATAACTCTAGGTTTTGTAAATGCCAGGCTTTTGCATAACAGATAGACCCATAACAGATAGCCATTTCCTGCCCTGATATTTGTTGTGGGCAAATGCACTGCATTATGACTTCGGAGACCAATTCCCTGCTCCGCCATGGAAAGCTACTAGGTGACCTTGGGCAAGTCACACACTCTCAGCCCCAGAAGATGCAGTGGTAGGTTTGCTTTAGGGTTGCCGTAAATCAAAAACGACTTGAAGGCACACAACAACAGTACTTAGTCATGCTCCTCATTTGCTTGTCCCCAGTGCTGCAGACAGGAGCACTGCCATTCAAACTGTATAACCTGGGTTCTGCGGGAGAGTTGATGACCCTGATGTTGTGTGAAACTAACTCTTTTTGGAGTTGTTCTATACCCATCAATAATGTGGATTAAGGGTTCCTATTTCATTCAAGCTTGCACTGGAAGTGGGTGAATATCCCCCTGCTGTTAATACTGAGTTGAGCAATAGAGAGTGATCCAGTGACACAACAAGGTAAAATACTGAGTGTCAAGTGATTTTGAGTGCTCTTTTTATTTATACCTACTGAGGCTTGAAATGTTGTAATCTTAAAATGAAGGAAGCTCATTGGAATAAAGCTTGAAAAGATCTGACTGAGAAATAAATTTTCCTGCAGGTGAACTCTGCTAATCACTTTGGATTCATTGGCTTCCCCTATATGTTAGATCCCTCTTAGCTGAATGTTTGGCAGCACAATGCCTCCCTCTTATTCCAGTAAGCAAAGAATGGCAGATACACTGAGCCTAGGCACTCCCTATGTGGTGTTCCCACTGGCTCAGGTTTCATGCACTCTGAAATGCTAGTATTTTGAAAAGGCAGGCATTTTGGGTGGAATACTGATCTGTATGAGATTATTCTGTGATTACATAAAGGTATTTTTGCAAATTAACTGTAATGATTTCATTAATGTTTATTCAGCATTCTGTAAATAAACCCAGAAGAAGAAGATAATTACAATTGGTTTGATACTTCTAATCACCAAAAACAAAAATGTGCATTTGACAAGAGGTGAAAAATTAATGGGAGAATTGATCCAGCTAGGAGGGAAATGGAGAAATACAAACGACAGGGTTAAAATGAGTCACTGACCATCCCAAACAACTTGGGTATCTGCTATCACAGTCAACACTGACTGTAGCTTTTAGATACTGTGAAAGTCCTGGAGGGGGTGGGGGTGGAGAGTATGAACTAGTGTGATTCAATGGGCAACACTGGATAGCAGTAGCAAGTGCATTTCTATACTGCTTCTCAGTGAACTCAGCACTCTCTAAGCAGTTTACAGTCTGTAAGCTAATTGCCCCCACCAAGCTGAGTACTCATTTTACTGACCTATGAAAGGAAGAAAGGCTGAGTCAGCCTTGGAGCCCCTAGGATTGAACCCACAACCTTGTGGCTGCAGTACTGGCATTTAACCACTGCACCATCAGGGCTCCATTAAAACGTAATCGGGCTCCTGATCAGTTGACAGACCCCTCAAGCCTGGAGAGAATCAATGGTGATATATATCGATGTGGAAGCAGATTCAACACCCAGCTCACTCTCTCTGGATTAAGACTGTGGCGATTCAAATCACTTTTCAATTCAAAGGGTTGTGTGAGTGTTATCTGACCTTTAGGCAGTCGCATTCACTCTGCCTAAATTCGACTTTATAGGGTTGTTGTGATATAAAATGCAGAGGGAACCATTCAAGATGCTTTGGATTACCTATAATTGTAACAAATAACCTGTCTTAAATGGTATCACAGTTTGGGTAGGCTTGAATTCAAGTATGAGAAGTATCTTGGGTATGATTCTTTCCTGTCAGAGGCACAGTATCCATGGGCAGAGAGATGTGTAGTTTTGAAGAGATCCTGGCCTTTCTTCTCCCTTTGACATGGTGCAACAGGAAAACTGTCGACTTGGGGAAAGGCTTGTTGGGAATATGGGCAACATGCAGGCAACCTCATCCTTGGAATGCCTTCGTTTGCTGCCTGTATGTATGTTGTGGGTGGTGGGCATAGAGATCAAACAGCACTGTGGACCCCCTCCCCTGTAATGTGCACAATACTTTTAATTTTCTTTGAGTACTACCAGCTTCTTAGAGAGGATAGTATTTAAAAAAAATCAAACACCAGGCTTTTTATTTGGTGTTAAGTATCTTTTGAAGGTTTAGGTAAATTAAGATTAGGTGACCCTTGTGGTCTTTTCCAATGCTATGATTCTAAGTTCTATTGTGCTTCCTTTTTTTTTCATTTAGTAATGTACTATGAAAAAAAAATGTACAGGTGAACTTCTATTTAAAAGTTTGATGTTGTGTTTGTGTTTGTGGTTTTTTTTTTTTTTTTTTTTTTTTTACAATTCCAGAAATATAAAAAGCAAGGGAAAAAAGAAAAACCAAGATGAAGAGGAAGATTGGGAAGATTCTGATGAGGATGATTTTGATGACCTTGATGATGAGGAAGTTTCTCTAGGAAGCATGGATGAAGAGTTTGGAGAAGACATTGATGAAGAGGGAGGAACTTTCATGGATGTGTCAGATGATGACATGTCAGGTAAAAAAAATAGGTTCCCCCCCCTCACTTTGTTATAACTTTTGTTTTAAGATAAATGAGAAGCTAGTGATTTTTAGACTAATGCATGTGCTCTAGTGCTCCAACAAATGAAATTGTATAATTTGTCAGGCGTCTAAGTCTTCAGACAAGAGCAGGTGCTACAACAGACAGATTTAAAGGACATTGGCACCAAGCTGATAGTGGGTCAGCAAAAACTAAAAGTGCATTATGCTTCTTTTGCATTCTGGTTACCAACCGGCGTGTCCTCAGATGTTACTGGACTACAGCTTCTTGAATCCATCACCATTGGTTGTGTTGGCCAGAACCTCTGGAAATCCAGTTTCAACAACCTCAGGATAGGGAACCTTTTGGCTGTGAGGGTTGCAAAAATGTATGTGTGCTTATATGAATACATGCACAGACACTGATCTGGTTCTTGGCAAAAATGACATCGGGGGCTGAATCTATGAAAGCATTTTGATACCTTATACTGTATATAGTAGATATGGGGAAATGGATTGGTCTGAAGAGTCAGATTGGTTTCCATCCTCCCCCCCCCCCCCCCCCCCACAATAACTGGATGACATACTGGATTATATCAGGTGAAGCGGGTGTCTGAGCCAAGGTGCACCCCATCTCAAACATCATGCTTCTCCTTTTGTGCAGAATGGGGTGTGACTTTTGCGCTTCTCTCTGCATTGTACTCCTACTAGCTCTAATCTGAGACAGTAGTAGTGTTTTGCTCTATATAGGCCCCACTGGGTATATGAGCCATTTCAATAGCATTCCCAGTGAGAATGCAAACAGTGTGGGGAATCTTACTGTTGTTTATGATTTCAGGAAAGAGGTAGCAGTGATGTTTCTATGCTTGCTGCTTTCCTTCTTACACTAGAGGGTGAGTTGTATGTATATATGGAGTTTTGAGAAATAATCTACCATCTGGTAATAAAATTCTTCCCCTTCTACTTCTCCCTTCCAACTACTACTGCTGTACTACTACAAACTCCAAAATTCACAAAAGAGTGATACCAGCCAAAATGAGCAAAACATATAATGCAAGATTTCAAAGCTCTTCATCAAGCAAAATATGTTAAATCATATAGAAGGAAGAAAATGTTATGGTGTTAGAGTCATAGGCCTACATTTTGTATAGATGTTGTTTCTGCTGTAGTTCAATTGATTTGGAGGGATTTCAGTGCAGGCAGAGGCTACACATTTCTTGGCCATGTGGGGACCAAGACAAAGGACAGGAAAATTTGAACTCCATTAGCAATAGTAAAGTAACTACAGTATTTTTGGGATCCAGGGTGTCTCCATCCCTTGTGAAGCTACAGGCCCTTTTCTCAATCTGAAGTCTCCATAGGAGCCTGTGAATTCACAAGCAACAGAGACACCCAAGATCCTGAGATGAGTTAATTTATTGTTGCTATTATTATTAAAAATTTTTGTGACTTTGCTTTGTTTTGCTGTATGGCCACCACAGCTGTCCCATGATATGTCCTAATAACCATCATATTTCTTGAGACAGAGGAAAACAACATTAAAATACTGCAAGTAGGCCATGCTCTTGGAACAGAGATCTTGTGAGGCAGTTGTTGAAGCTGCAGGAAATGTGTCTTGTATTTACTGAAAACAAAAAGACCCCCCCAACAGTATTTTTTTCTGTGAACAACTACATATTCAGGTATTTGGGTGGGGTCATAGCTGGTATGAAACAAACATTTTTTTCACTTAAGTTGTTTACTCTATAAAATCATGATATTTCCCCCCTTTTAACCTAGGATAACTTTCTGAAAGTCTAAAATAAATAGATTTTAGAACTGCTCAGCAATGTCAGCTGTTTATGCCTTTCATTTGCATTATTGGCTTTTAAATACAAATCTGTTCTCTTTGGATTATTACGGGTAAAAGTAGCTTGCTTCCCCAAACTGAAAAAAGAATGTTAACAATTGTTCTGCTTCTACTTATGTAGCTGAGTCAGATAGTTTAAATGTTGTTACATAAATCACAGCAGATGTTCAGTATGTACTGACATAACTCAAAACACTCAGTGGATTTCAGATTTCAAAACCATAATCTGTGTTTGTATACATCTATATGCTCAAATTAAGGCATCTATAAAAGTCTTCAGTTTTAAATGTATAAAATAAAATAACTCTTTGTCCTGTGCTAATCTCCTCCTTTAGGACATTTCTCTTTGACAACTGCAACCAATCTCTCCCCCCTCCCCTAGTTTAAATTAAATTCTAATGGTGGTACTTCTGTCAATCCAAAAACACACTGATTCAACCTGATACAGACATGCACGAGTTCATTCCAAATTTGTGGCAGCATACTAGTATGAATGACCATTGAACACCTAAGTGTGGTGCAGTGGTTGGTGTTTGGATATGGGAAATCTACGTAGATGAATTTCATCTTGTGCAAGAAGCCCATTGAGTGATGGTGGACAATTTTTCATAATTCAGCAGGGTGGGAGGTTAAGGACTTATTGGAGTTAGAGCAGATACAGTGAGCCTGTGCCATACATGGGTTCATTATAGGCAGCTTTCAGCATACACTGAAGTCGCCTGGCAGTAAAAACAATGGCACATATGCCCACGGTGTGTGTGCACAGCCATGCAGCAAGCCCAACCCCCATTCTGTCCAGTGGGGCTTGAGCATATGCACTTTTTGCTTTGGGGGGGGGGGGGCTGGAGCAGATCCCCCACGTAAAGCGAGAATGGACTGTACAATAGAGGCAGACAGAGTGAGGCTGTGTGCTATTTCCCAGGAACCCCTATGGGTCCTCACATGCCCAAATGTTTTAAACAATTTGGGCAGGGGGAAGGGGCCCCCTGAAATAACCATTAAACATATCTTCTAGTTAAGGACCCACCCCAAGTGATTTCTAGTCACTTTGTGGTTGGGAAAGAGACCACAGTGCTGCCCTTTGCCCACCCCACATCACAGGATGTGTGGAGGACTTTCTCAACAATTCTTTAAAAAATACAAAAAAAGTGGGAAGGCACAAGCTTTGCAAGGCTGGGGTGTGTTTGTGTGTATCTGTCTACTCAAACCTGGGGAAGCTGCTACTACAGAAAACTAATACTTGGAGCTTGCAGAGTCAGGCAACTATGGCAAAAATTTCTTGCCAGCCAGCCAGCCAGAGAACTTAGTGATTTTTAAGTAGAGAAGTTTAATGGAAAAGTGTACTTTCTTTCATTTTCATTATGTTTTTAAATGTTTTTGAGTTGTTTTACTGCAGTGTTTAGTTTTAATGATAACTGACTTGATCTTTAATTGGCTTTTTGTTTAATTGTTTCTGCATTCTGTTTTAATCCTTGTTGTCAGCCACCTTTGGTCCTTCATTGGGAGAAAGGTGGGATATTAAATATATGCCCCCACACACACCCCAGTGTATGTACCAATGACCTGCAAGTAATAAACGTGTGTGATCTGGCAAACTAATCACTTTGGTAGATTTAATTATAAGAGAGAAATGTGTATTAAGTCAGTAGCTTAACAAGTAACCTTCATTGTCAGGGAAAGTGCTATGCTGCTTTGGAAAAAAAGCAGGATATGAATATAAGCCCACAGCCCCCCTCCCACAGTCTTCAATTGTCTTTGGGGCTCCATGAGGAAAATTTGCCTTTAGAGCCAATTAGTACTTCAATGAAGGTACGTATCTTAAAGGCAGGTGGGATGTAAACATGAAGGAGAGAGACAATTGGATAAACAGAAGTACTGTAATAGAAAGGAAAGTAGAATGGACTTTCTGTGAAGAGAACTCCTAATTAATTTCTACTTTTAAAAATGAGTTTTTGATTAGTTGCTGGCACAGTTTAGCCTATTTAGATCGGTGTGTGCGTGTGCGCGCGCAGAGTAACTCTGAAACAAGTTTCAATACAAACGGGGGGGGGGGGGGGTTAGCTATGGAGTTTTTAGGGAAGTGGGTTGTCACAGATTACTCACTCCCTGACCACCCACATTCACCGATTCTTAGAGAAGGGTTCTTTTGGGTTTTTTAAAATTGCATTTATTTATATTTGCAGTTTTTTTCACTTTTGTGGCAGGGTGGGTGGGTTGCCCATTCCCTGCAAATGTGGAGGCTAACTGTATATTGCTAAGGGATGTAATGGGTTTCTAAAGTAGAGGAGCTGGAACTCAGGTCTTTGTAGCAGTCAATCTACCCAATATTCTGTAGCATTACAACTTTAATTATAAATATGGGTGGTAAACTGCACATGTTCAGCAGCACTTTCTTTCAAATATCATAGGATATATGAAACGTGAACAACCTGCGCTCTAGGCATGCTTCATTTGTGTGTTGGGGCTTTCATACACAAGAAACTTGCTCATATGTGAGAGAGTCTTGAAATGTGAGCATGTGGCTTGGGAGGAAGACATAAGATGAGAAGTGAGACTGAAGAAAAATATGCCACAAAGCAAGAGATGTGTTGGCATCAGTGGAGGAATCTTGAGGCCATGGATTAAGAAGCTGCTGAATGTTACATATTGGCCTGTTACAGACTGCCAAAATAAAGCTGCTTCGGGTCTCTTTGGAGGTATGCTATTTAAATGATGCATGGGTCCTAAGAGTCCGGAGGTCGCGCCAAAGCCCCACTCCATTCCTAAGCACTGGAGGGCAGCTTTGGTGCAGCTTCTGGATTCTTAGGGTGCATGCGTCATTTAAACAGCATACCTCCAAAGAGACCCGAAGCAGCTTTATTTTGGCAGTCTGTAACAGGCCATTGATTGGAACTTTAGGGGCCATGTTTTTGTTGCTAGACTGCAATTATTTGGGATATTAAAGAATTACCCCATGTACAGAAATGTATATTTAATTACAGAGGTGGGTTAAAGTCGCATCTCAAACACTAATGGACATAAATTAAAGTTGAGAGTAAATAAACCAGGATAAAAATTCCACACGTATAACAAACATTATTGAATAAAGCTCAGCTGCAGTTTCACTGTTAAAGGCCACACTGTACATATATCTGAGATAATAAATAAATAATAAATTTTTTATTTATATACCGCTTTTCTAAAAAATCAAAGCGGTTAACAACAAGTGCAATTCACAACAATAAAGCAACATCAAACATTAAAAACAGATAACTAGGATTAAATTGTTTGTGAAGTCTGGGGAGGCCATTATTTCTAAGATTATATTATTTTCTCTGCAAAAAGGTATGCAATAATTTTCACATCAGGATTGTTTCACTGCATACTCTGAATATGTTTTAATAGCTTTTGGGTTGTTTCATAACAGATGAAAACAAAGAGCAAGTCAAGCCAGTAAATATGAAAGGCAAAAGAAAAAAAGAAATTGATTTTGCTACATCAGTTAAAGGTAAGGCATATATATGGAAATTGTACATGAGTTTGGGTGTCTCTCTGCTGGAGCTGTGACTCCAGTCACAATAACTGTATTCTTCACATAGTGATAGAATTCAAAGATACAGTCATGTTAGTCTGTAAAATAAGTATGTAAAGAGATCCTGTAGCACCTTTGAAACTAACTGAACGGAAGAAGTTGGCAGCCTGAGCTTTCGTAGAATCCACCAAATGCATCTGAGGAAGTAGACTTAAGTCTACGAAAGCTCAGGCTGCCAACTTCTTTCTTTCAGTTAGTATCAAAGGTACTACAAGATCTCTCTACATACTGTATTCTTCACAGTGATGTCTGAGAGAAAGATCTGTACTAGGATGTGTGAACAGAGATAAGGGATTGAATTTCCTTGACAAGAGTTATCAAGAGAAGGCTTTAAAATGGATATGCTGGATTTTAATATGTTCTTGTTTTGTACTACTTTTGCTTATTAAAGTTTCAATTTTTTTAAAAAATTGGTGCATTGATAGTGCAGTTGACTTGTTCTTTGGTTGGAATCTTGGATCCCGATCTTGGGCATAGGGTGAATAATTATTCAAATAACATTAGATGATAAAATGGAAGCAAAAATAGTACAGAACATTTATTCCGTTTTTTAAAATCAAGGCACCATTTTCTTCTAGTCTGAAATCTGTCAAGTACTGGTGACAAAGTACTGTTTTAGAACTTCAGTAAAAAGTAACATTGCTATTGTGAGATGATACTGTAACAATGGTAAGATACTAAATATTGTACAATACAGTGGTACCCCGGGATACGAAATACCCACGTTACGAAATTTCCGGGATACGAAAAAATCCCATAGGAAATAACTGTTCCGGGTTACGAAGGTTATTTCGGGTTACGAAGAAAATTTTGGTGCTTTTCGGCGCTATTTCACACGAAATCGCGGCTTTTCCCCATTAGCGCCTATGGGTTTTCGGCTTGCGAAGGCTTTTCGGGTTACGAAAGCGGCGGCGGAACGAATTAATTTCGTAACCCGAGGTACCACTGTACATTTTCTTAAGAGAAGAATTAGGAGCTGCTAGTTTGACATCAGCTTTTTATATGAAGTTTGGGGGAGGGATGGGACAGGTTTTCTAGATAGTTAGAAAAGAATAAATCAATATAAGCTTATCCACGGTGAAATGATAGAAGATTACATGAAGACTAGCATTTGAAAGGGTTGGCTGAACTATTCTTATTATTTAATTAAAAGGATCAAAGGAAGGCAAGAAAAGAAAGATAGATACTGGTGTGCTTGCTGCTGCAGAAGAAGTAGGTGTTACTAAATTCTGTATCTATTAAAATTCATTTGGCCTGATGGTATTCAAAGAACTAATTTTTGTTTGTTTGTTTGTTTTGAAGTTTGGATACTTACTGGATGAAAATATTGGGTCCAAATTTGACAGTATTGGGATGAATGCAATGGCAAACAGAGATAATGCAAGTAAGTAACTTTTCTATGAATCAGATAAGCAAATATTTATTGTTTTGTTGCCCTTTTTTGGCAGATTATTGTATAATCATTCTTTAGGCTAGAAAAAAGTCACTGTTTGACCTTTTCTGCATGTTGGAAATAACTACATGGCATGAAAGAATATGTAAGTTAAATATAAGAATATACACTTGCTGGAAGACGGGAATCAGTGTGTGCTCAAGTTGAACAACAGTCATGTCCTATATGCAGTACCAGTCTTCTGCATTTCTAGATGAACTAACAAAGATTTTCTTAAGCATTTTTGTTCTGCAGCAGGGCAGAGTTTGTCACTAGTAGATAAAAGTGGAAGTCCTACTGAAACTAATGGAGCAATTAGCATTCCATTGCTGTTACTAGCACATCTGGATTGTAAGCCTGAGGGCAGGGAGCCGTCTAATTAAAAAGATTGTATGTACAGCGCTGTGTAAATTTACAGCACTTTATAAATAAAGGCTAATAATAATAATAAGGGAGTGTGTCATTTGCTCTTCTGTCATTAGACATGGAGAGACGTAGTGATAAACTTAGTGAAGTTCTGCTTTTAGGGGGACATTATGAATATAAAATATAATTTTATATGAAGTATTTAGTTATTGCAACATCTTAACATTGTGTGAATAAAATAAGCATTTTGCTTCAACTTTTTCACACATGGATTCTGTGTTCTGGTTCAATTGTGTATTCCAGCTTTTCTGGTAGCACTGACAAAAGTGCTGCCAGTAGAGAAATGTTTTGTCACACAATCAGCTTAATTTTCCAGAATGTTTGTAAGGCTGGATCTAGACTATGTGGGGTGAGTTATCCCCACAGGAGTGAGGCACTATTTGCTAGTTATTTGCAGTGTGAGATAGGATGGACTATATTTCCTGAATAACCTACATCAGTACACAGAAAATACAGGTTTTACAATAAAACATGTCCAGAATTGCTGAAAGGATTGTATAAATGCTGGCCTTAGCAGGCTACAGAATATCTGGCAAGGATGTGTTGTAAACTTGGCATTGCCTGTTCAGAAACAATGTCAAATTTAATTTTGAACTTATAAAAAGGCATAAAGAAACCAGAAGCACTTTTAAGATTAATTTGTTTATTCTAACATAAGCATTCATGGACTCTAGAAGACTATTTAATCAGCTTCACCTAAATCTGTAGAATACGACTGCAGTATAAGTTGCTTAATTCTGAACAGTAAAAAATAACACAAATTGAAAGCTGAACACTTTCCTTTTTTGGAGAATATTACAGCAAACATCTTGTAGTCATTTGTGCTTCATTCAATCTTTTGAGTCTAATATCTTATGCAGTTTTCTTCATATCATATAAAACCTCAGTGCCAAATGTTCTAGGGATGTAGTTACTCCATTAACTTGTGTTACTTGTTCCATATCTTCCTCCATAAGATTTGAAACAGCTCAAGTGGGAGGCAGAGCGTGACAAGTGGATTCACAACAGGGATGCAAAAAGTATCATCAAGCAGAAAAAGAGGTTTGGGCACAGAATGCTGAAAAACAAACACAGAAGCAAAAAGTACAGAAAATGAATATAAAACCATTTAATATAAACTATTTAAAAATGTGTTTTACTTACTTCTAGTTTTTGTTGCTTAACCATGTCTCTTGATCTTGCTCTCTTTTGCCATAAATACCAGACCACTCATTACTTTTGTAATAAACTGTGAAGATAAAAGTCTTATTTTAATAATGGCAGAATAAAGATGGATTTTTCACTCTATAGTTTTGACTTTCTAATACTGAAAACAAAGCAGATTTGTTTCAGCACTGAAACATTAAAATTTGTTGAAGGGAAACTACACTATTAGTAATTATTTGTAATGAGTTGGTAAAACATACTGTATATACTCATTTATAAGTCTAGACATTTTAATTAAAAATCGGTCCACAAAACCTGGGTGGAGTTATCCATGGGTCAATGTACACAAGTACCTGTATAAAAGTATATACTTATGTAAGTACTGTACTTTAACTCTTATTTTAAAAAGGAACCATCCTATTATCTGAGTGGCAAAAGTTTATTTTATCCTGGGAGCACCTAAAAGAAGCACTGACACCCCCTGTCCCCATGCTGTTATCCATCAAGCCTTTAGGGAAGTAGTCCCCAAACCTTTCCTGGCTACCGCCCACTTTCCTCTTGGATGACAACCCTAGCACCCCTATCCCCCATACATCTTTCTTGATATTAGGTCTACAGTTTCACTGCAAATTTAAAACAATCAATCTTGGTTGCTGATCCCTTTGCACCCAGTGACCTTGGGAATAGCAACTGAACATTTAGCAGGAGCATCTTGTCTGTGGTAGCCTTGTGGAAAGGTTGGCCTGAGTGAGACCATGGGAGCAGCAACTGAGAAGCCTCTAGCAAAGGCCAGTGTAGACAAGAGACTCTTGGTTGCTGCTCAGCCAGCTGTTCAGGTGCTGTTCCCAAGGTGACCAGGTGCAAATGGTGAAGCTTCTCCCTGGCAAGGAAGGACTCTCAATCTGTTGTTTTTGGGGCAGAGTGGGGCACAGCTGGTGTGTGTTTTGGGGGTTTACAGAGGCCATATGCTCTGGACTGGAGACTGGCATGGACAGAGAAAGGAGGAGATTTTTACTAGAGCCACTGCAAAGTGAAGGACTCTTTAAGAATTGGCCTCATATACTCCTCCCTTTCCTTCACCAAAGACATGTCTTCCTCACAGTTTCAAGTGTTGCCCCTCATACATATACACAAACTTTGTTTCTTCTGCTACCTCTTCTCTTAGCCTGTCCAAATGAAAGAAAATAGCAGCAGCAGAGCAGCTCCACCCTGGCAGCCAAATCCCAGCAAAGCTCACAAGGATTAACAAATATGAATGCTCCTTTTTGCTGCTGCTTCTCCCCCACTGCCATGTGCTCTACTCCTTTCTCCATTCAGTCAGTCCCAAAATGATGACATTCTGAGCCACAGAAGCAATGCCTTGTACCCAAGCCTCGCAAGAGTTTCCCAACTATCACCAGTGAAAGATGTGGCTAAGGGAGTGAGCTTGAAAGAACTAAGAGGGGGAGACACCACCACACAGAATGATGGGCAATGCCGTGTTGTGGTTTTAAGGAACCCCAAAAAGAAATTTCAAGCAACTCTCATCCCCACCATGGACCAAAAAGCTGATGGTTCCCCTTGTCTTTCTTTGACTGAACACCTCCCTGCTGCCCCCTTTCACCATCCCTTGGATCTTTCTCCTGCCCCCTGGGGGGGCATATTGCCTTCTTTGGGAATTGCTGCTTTACAGTGAGCACAAACAGAATGGATGCCAAAATTTTGTAAGATCTTTGGCATTACTTTTCTTTGCTTCATACTTTACATCCTTTGTTATGCACCCATATGTTTTACCCTCGACTTATTCATGGGTCATATCAAAATGATAATTTTGGTCCCAAAACCTGCCCTCGACACATACATGAGGTTGACTTGTAGTTGAGTATGTTACCTTCCAGGATAGATGGATATCTCCTGTTCATTTTTTTCCTGAAATCTGAGAAAGAAAGGATGCGTATTCATAACACTGAACAGATTATAGTTACAGCAATGAAATGGCATACAATTTCACTTATCTTTTTCTAATCTTTCAATCAGTCATAAGTATCTGTTATTTTCCCTTTAAGCTTATTCATTGTGTTATACTCACAAGAGCCTCACAATGTGAATGCGGCAAGTTAAAGATACAGGAGATTTTTTTGCTAGCTTTATGTGTATACATGAAAGGACTGAGTATCTCACCTGATGTGATGGGGCTGTATTATAAAATGGCCATCCTAAATGTTTAGTTCTGCTAGTCTTGCTAATTTGATGCTTGTCAGATGGGATTAGCAAAAAAGGAAAACAGCACAGATAACAGGCCATGAATTCGTTAATATCTCAGTGGAAAACCTAGTAAAGCACAAATTAAATTGAAATTCCAACTGTCACTCCACTGAAGATATCACATAAAAAGACACATGAGTTTGGGAATTTATCAGAAGGTGTTTGCTTTCAGTCTGACAATTTACATGTCCAACTTTTAACTTGAAAAGATTTTACTATGGTGCACTGTGTTGTTGCTGTTATGTGTCTTCAAGTTGTTATTGCAAGTTAGGGTGACCCTGTCACAGGGTTTACTTGGAAAGATTTATTCAGGGGAAGTTTGCCATTGCCTTCCTAGGCTGAAAGAGTGCCACTTGCTCAAGGTCACCCAGTAGGTTTCCATGGCTGTGCATGGATTTGAAGCCTGGTCTCAGGGAGTCCTAGTCCAACAATAATACAGGGATGTGCAAACTATGCTTCTCCAGATATTGTTGGGCTTCTAGCATTGCTCACTGTTGGATATGTTGGCTAGATTGGAATTGCGGTTCAGCTGCATCTTGCCCACAGCAATTGCACTCACATTACCCTCCACTTACCCTGAACATCTTTGGAAGGGTAGAATTCATCATCTTTGAATGGCAATTTTAATGTGCAGATGGGAATTGTATATGTCAAATAGTACAAGGAAACAATCTTAAATATTCTTGGAAAGTTGTAATCTTTCACCTGAAATCACATGAATATACAACTCCCTCTGCCTCATTCTTGTGCTAGAGTTAGTACACAGAAGTGTAAATAGGACTAAATGTGAAATAATGGCTAGTGATAACATCTGCATTTGAACTTTCAGAATATGAACAGCTGTTTTAACTTGTGAATAATGTTCCAAATACAAGTCTTGGTTTGTATGGAAGGAAATTTATAGTGGCACTAGAAGATGACAGATTTTCTTAGCTTCTTTGTCTATTAGGGGAGCTATAGAAGATGGATACAAATGCTTCGTATATGTGAAAAAAAATAAATAGACCAGTACACAAACAGTGATTGGTAAATAAGTAGGGTAGCCTTCACAAATAAATACACTACAATTAATATTCTGGTTACGAAACAAACTGGAAAATTAATTTATATTCTGACTTTCTACTTAGTCCTAGTTATAGACAGTTACTGAACAACCGCATGTTCATGACTCTTGACAGTCACAGAGTTATCTGGCATACTAAGACTTATTACCTTGATTTGTGTCCATCTTGTAATACAATGCATATGCTCCAGCAAAGCCAAGACATTCCAGAAGTAAAATTCCTTTGAAGATCTTTTTTGCTAACAGAGGATTCATGACACAGCCAGTCTTCAATGTCTAGTTACAAAAGTGAAGAAACATACTAAAGTTCAAGAAAGAGAAGCAGCATAAAAATAAAACACCACTTTGTACAGGTTGTTTGGCAGTATGGAGGCCAAAGCATCTTTGAACAGGAGCTCAGAGGATGAAAGCACTTTCTTTGAAAAGCAAATAGCCTCTGAAAATATGGAAGTTCCAATAGTCTCCCTTCCAATTTTAAAGAGCTTTCCTGGGAATCACAGAGAACTCAAGAAATGAGTTGGGAAGGCCTGGAATTGAATCTCAGCTAAAGTCTGCAAGAAAACCTGAAAATAAGCTTCTTTCTTGAGCCTTTTGCAATATGGGAATAATATCCACCTAACAAGGCAAACTGGGAATGTGTGAAGTACACATTTAATAGCTAAATAGTAATAATTCATTGGAATATGCTAACAAAACTGAAATATGCCAAGTCTCAAATCTGTTGAGCAGTCCTCTTTAAACTAGTACTAAACTACTATTAGGGCCAGTCTGTTATCACAACAGTATATGCATCTGTCACACATTGACTAAAATAAAGTGTTATGTACATTTGTGAATCAGTTGCAACAGGGCTGTTAACACAGGGCATTTCCATTTCAATCCTGAGCAAATGGTCAACTAAAACTATTCTGTCTGTTCAGCTGAGAGCTACCAGGCGAAAAGTCATCATGTCAAATTTAAGTGGAAGGCATACTATACACATAATGCAGCGCATGCAGGAAACTCCTTGTCTATGCCTGGGTAGAACATGCCTAATTTTGCTGAAAATACAGGACAGCCCCAGCCCACTGTATTATAGAGAACACTTGCGCCTGAACTTTCCTTAGAAGCCAAAACGACTCAGGCTGTTTTATTTTGGACACACCATGAAATGGCATGGTTTGTCAGAAAAGACGATAATGCTTGTTAAGGTGGAAAGCAGCAGGAAAAGAGGAAGCCTGAATTACAGGTGCATAGGCTCCCACAAGGAAGCTATTGGATCTGCAAGACCTGAACAGGGCTGTTGATCACAGGGTAACCTGCAGCTCCAAGCATGACGTCCCCTTCCCTTTCCTTAAGAGGACAGGCACACATCCAGGGTGAGCAGATGTCCTCCCCGCAAAGGAGGACAAGGCACCATAAAATGGAGGACATCCCAGGAAAATGTAGGACATTACTTAACAAAAGCTAAAAACACTCCTGCAAATGTACATCCGTGCTTCTCAATCCTGCTCAGAATGGAGGACGTTTTGGAATTCCTTCTGGACAGAAGGTAGAAGTGTAGGACGTGTCCGGGAAAAGGAGGACGTGCCTGGTCTTCCCGGCCATTGGAGGCCCTCAACTCTAGCCGATAACAAGCTGCTGCGCAGAGCCTTCTGACGTCATCACACCGGGGCCGCCCCCTCGCGTTGCCATTGGCCCCCTGCTGCTGGCCACGCCCCCAAAGCCCTGGATCCTCGGCGCTTAAGTCACTGTTGGCCTCCCAACAAACGGGACTCGAGGCCTCCAGCTGCCTCCAGATCGCAATGATCAATAACGGCACATGCGCAGTGACAGCGCAAAGGCACCAGGCAGCCTCTCTACTCTTACTATTGTACTCACGTCCTTCTTGAGAGGCTGCTTTACTTCCGGCGGAAGAGCGCGTCTGGGCCCGTTCCTGAATGTACGCATGCGCTTTTAAAACGACTCGCTTATGGAAGCGGGAAATCTACCCAGCAACTGATGACGCGCTATGCCTGTGTCAGCAAACCCTCGCTCAGTGGGGGACCACTACCTCGGAGACTTTGGTTGTCCATTGGTTTTGGACTTCAGCTCCCAGAATTCCCGGCTGTTGGCTAAGTTGGATAGGGCTTCTGGGAGTTGAAGTCCAAAACAGCTGAAGGACCAAAGTCTGGGCTGTGTAAAGTTGCGCAAGCTCTCGCCTTTGCCTCCCCTAATGAGGAGCCCATGGATTTCATAGGGTCTTCTGAGGAAAGGGATACTCTGAAATGTAGAATTTCCCATTGCATTTTTTGAGAGCTGAGTCTTTAGCTAGATTGAGCTCAAGTATGACTTAACTTAATCAGGTTCCTGGTTTTTATTTACATTTCCCCTAATTAAGTTAGACCAGTACTCTTGGGACCCCCCCCCCCTTACACATCCCGACCCCCCCCACCCCTCGACATAATATATAAATAATAAAAAATTAGTGTGTCTATTTTTATTTTCACACATATATATATATATATATATATATATATATATATATATATATATATCCACATTTTAACATGTTATAAGGAAGTAACATCATTCAAATGAGAACAGTTTTATTTAGGTAATTTCAATACTTAATGCATGTGTCAATTTTACACATAAACAGGTTTAGGAACAGGAGGAGGAATCAAGTCTCATGACCACAAGGTTTGAGAACCACAGCGTTAGACAGAAGTAATTTAAACTTTGTCCTGTAAACAGTAATTTACAGTTAATGGGTAATGTAGCACATTGTCTTTAATTGTAAGAGGAGAGTTCAATTTGTTGTTGAATAGTGGTGGAAATGGTGTACTGGTTTGAGCATTGGACTATGAAATTTGGAAACCAGAGTTTGAATGCCATAGAAACCCACTGGGTGACCTTAGACAAGTGACACTCTCTCAGCTTCGGAGGAATGCAAAGGCTTCTGAACAAATCTTGTAAAAAAATAATAATCCCGTGATGGGTTCACTTCTTTAGGTTTGCCATAAATTGAAAATGATTTGAAGGTACACAACAACAACAGTGGTGGAATACATCCAAGTGCTAGTCCCATAAGGAAAAAAAACTGCTTTTAATCTATCTATCTATCTATTGATACACACACACACACACACACACACACACACACAGAGTTTTTCATTTTAAAAATCCTTAAGTGATTTGCTAAAAACAGTATAATAAAACATACTTGTAAATCCATCAAAGCCTTGATTAAATACCAGAGGCGACTGACAGTGTCCACAGGGAAATGCCTGGGTCGGTTTCTGGAACATTTCTTTGTGTTCATTTTTATTTATTTATTTTATTTTTGTTTGTTTATTTAAAAACCTTCTGTCCTATATCTAAGATCTGAAGGTGGTGTACATTAAACAATGTAAGCAAAAACAATGAAAATGATAAAATAAGGCTAAAGATCTACTAAAAAGTTAAAGCACTTAAAAGATTTTACAGATTGTAAGCAATGAGCAATTTTAAAAACCCAATGAACTTGGTTTGTGCCTTCCGTCTTGCTGCAGTCCCCCACAAATGAGTTCTTTTATCATTATTATTTCATAAGTAAGCTGCCTTTGTCCCATAGTGGGACGCACGGTGGCTCCCAGACAGAGTCAATTGAAAAGCTTTCATAGTAAAAAATGTAAAGGCAAAATCATCACAAAAAAACAGTAATAAAATCATTTTGATATGCAAAAGTTTAAAAGGATAAATAAAACATTCCAGTAGGAACTCCCCCTGCTTATACATTAAAAGACTTCTTAAACAAAAATGTCTTTGCCTACCAACAAAAGGAAAGCAGGGAGGGAACCAGCTTAGCCTCTTACAGAAGGAAGTTCCAGAGTGGGAAGTTGGGATCAGACACTGAGAAGACTCTCTCTTGTGTCCAGTCGGTCCAGGAAAACATACCCTCCAATTTTTCTCACATTAAAACTGGGGCACACATGGCTAAGCAATATCAGAGTTTGGTCAAGATAGCAAAAGTTATTAGTAAGGAAGAGCACATAAGCTAGGTGGGACTGCAGGCTGCTGCAGTTTGCTTTTGCCTGACCTGACTGGGAAGGGCAAGATTTCACCCACTCCTCTCCTCTCCCCCTCTGCCAAATTAACTGAATGCAAATTACTTTTCCACTTTGAACTCACTTTGCAGCAATTGTAGTAAGCAGGGGACGAGGAAAGAAAATAAGAGGAGGAGAGAGAAACTGAAATCTTTTTAAAGTAGCTGAAGAATGGGATAACAGTATTTGTCAATTTGGTCTCTATTAAATTAGGGCAGTTGGAGGTTGTGAAGAAGTCCCTGGGATGAATTAGAATTGAATTGTATAGCCATTTGTGCAGTAAAACTTTATTTAAGAGACAGACTGAAACAGAATGCAGTGGGCCAACCATAGATTGTGTCTAGTGTTCATGACTCACTACACCCCATATAATTCAATAGTCGTGTGTGCACATGAATGCACTGATTCTTACATGCACCTATTGTCACCCATTGAATAATATGGGGTGTGACTGTTCATGCCTTTTTCCTATCTGTGGAGATGGGATGGAACCGAACCCCAGGGATGAGAAGGGTTCACTGTATTTGCTTTGCAGCAATAAAAGGCACCACTGGGAACATAAAACATTCAGTCAGCCAGAAGAGTACAGCCTTCCTGTTATGTAAGTTTAAATGTGATATCTGGTCTCGTATGCCTATCAAACAAATTCAAGTTTTGTGTCTCTTTTACTTTGGCATGCCAACATTGCTCAGCTTCAGTGGAGATTACCTCCAAATACTGTATAAACAGTACAGAGACTGGACAAATGTATTATTTTTCTGTTCTATAGAATAGAAAAGGAGAAGATGAGGAAGTGATCTGATCTGGATGGTTTGTTCAGGAAAATACTCAAAATACAACAGGATAATCCCAGTGCTAAGATTAGCTACTCATCCTCTCAAAATGCCCCCTTTAAAGGCCTTGGCTCTCCTAACAATACACCAGTTGCTCACAACAGAGAAGGCAACCATGACTGAGAAAACATTTGTGGAAGAAATTGAAAAAGCAATACAGAAATCCAAAGGACTTAACATCAATGAACTTCTATTTTCCCATCAGGGTACACTCTACCCAACCACTGTGTGCAGTGCAGAAACTTTCCAAGCCTTGGAGAACTTTGAAAGCAGAAAAGATGATTTGGTGTTGGTCTCCTACCCAAAATGTGGTAAATACGACCTTAACATTATTTTGCTGTGACAGCCTTGTGCTGTTGGGTATCAGGGTTTGGCCCTGAGTTTCCAGTTTTTATGGGTCACCTCTAGACATGAAATGAGGGTACAAATTCTCTTCTTCTGATGTGCTCAGCTCTAGGCAAGAGGAAAAGATAGTGTGCAAATCTCCAGCCTTAATTGATTTGTTGCTACAACTTGCAAAGACTATTGGGGAGGGTGTCTATGTATTTACTATGGAGATTATCGTGAAAAAGGATGGGAGTGAGGCAGATTGCCCGCTCTTATCATGTGAAGATTATCAGACTACGTTGCTCTTATCCCATCATTATCCCATCAGTGAAGTGGAGTTGTCACATCACTTTTCAGAACAGAAATTTCCGTTAATGAAAAGCGATGAAATTCCACTTCATTGACTGGATAATGATGGGATACGTGCAATGTAGTCTGATAATCTTTGCATGATTGCATGATAAGGACGGGAGCGACCCACTTCACTCCCATCCTTTTTCACATGTAATAATCTCCTTAGTATCTTTTTTCCTTTCCATGTGTGGTTCTGTCAGGACTCATCCTCCATTCTGTTCTTCATCCACCTTCTGGCTAGAAGAAAATAAGATAGCTAGATTAAATGTTCATTATCCTGCCTCACTACTTTATACACTCGTGTACAAGTTGACCTCATGTATAAATTGAGGGAAGGTTTTTGGGCCAAAATCATGGATTTTGATATGACCTGTAGATAAGTTGAGGGTAGAATTTAGGAGATAGAAGGTTTTAAGATTGGGTTGGAAGTGGAGGGAAAATGGGGAAGTGCAAGAAGGAGGAGGAGGAGAAGGAAAGGTTTGGAGATCAGATTGAAGGAATCACCACAGACACATACACTCACAGGTCTTTCAGCAATCACTTCCAAGGCATAGAGAGTGGGGCATTGGGGCTGCTCTTTAAAGGACCTTCATGATCAATATTACTATTTGTTGTTGTTGTTGTTAACTGCCTTCCAGTTGATGTCAACCCATGGGAAATGTATTGACCCATATATGTTGATCCCAGATTTTAAGGGCAATTTTAGGGCATACATTTCTCAGTTTATAGTCAAGTATATATGGTAAGTAAATGTGAAGAAATAATTCCTTTCATTTCACCTTGCTTATAGAACAGCCCCTTTAGCTAAGATTTTTGCCTTAACTTCCAAACAGGAAAATATATTCTCTCTGGCCCCATTCAGACTGGTATCAAAGATCTGGAAGGAACTGGGCTGATTCGGATGCCCCTCCCCTGAATCTCTCCGTTAGCAAGTGCCCACTACAAAAAGAGGGGCATTTTAAATCGAATGCATTCTGTGCCTGCTGCCAAAGGTGCCTGCTGTCAATCAAGCGATCGTCATGGTGATGTTTTGCAGGGACATCGGAAGTGTCCTCCCCCTCCTTTTTTTTTTTTAAAGAGCCATGCATAAAATGCCCCAAAGTGTCAATTTTTTAAAAACCTCTTTTTTGTGTGTGTTGTGTGTATATGTGGGCATTTGGGTCAGATCTGCCCCTGTCCCCATTTTCAATCCCATGCAAGCTAATGCATCCCCCACTCCTTGCCCCCCAGAATGCCTCTTACACATGTAATAATAATAATAATGATAATAATAATAATAATAATAATAATAATAAATTCCTCACCTTGGAAATGCCAGAAAAGGATGCAATTGCCACGCATTCTTTCTTTCTTTTTTCTTTTTTTTGCTTTTAAAAGCAATTCAGGGCTGCCTCTGAATTCAGTAGCAAAAGCATGTATCATTTTGTCTAATTGACAAGAGCAAAAAATGTAACATTTGGATTGTAAGTCTAGCCCTTTGCAACATTTGTAACATTTGCTGGAAGCGAGCAGATGAAAGGGAAAGTGCACAAGCCTCTAGCCCTGCTCTTTCTGCCTCAAGAAAAAAAAAATCATGCGCATATTTGGTCAAAAATAATTTTTAAAAAATATGAAAAGGGGGGGAGGTGCCTGATGTGAGCTCTGTTCATGCCCTGCCTTTGACCTGAACTGATTCTTTTCCTCTTGCTACATTCTCTTCAGAGGGGCTTTGCCATTGCCTTCCACTGAGGCTGAGAGAGCGTGACCTGTCAGTTCCAACTAAAGTAGATCCATGGAATGAATTGGGAATAAAAGGGAAATGCAGCGCAGGCATTCCTGTAGCATCCTCATATAACACAAATCATCATCATCATCATCATCATCATCATCCAGGAGCAAGAGGAAAGTAGAACAAGCTAGCACCCAAAAAATAATGCGCATAAATTGTCAAAAGAGGCTGATTTCCCTACATCCCCCAGCTTGGACCCACAGCCCTACTTCCCTGGGCAATCCTCCTTCCTTCCGACCCTCACTTCCCTTTGAGCTTTCTCCACCACCACCCACCTCCCTCTGACAATAATCCAGGAGCAAGAGGAAATGAAAGTAGAACAAGCAGCCTGATTTCCCTACATGCCCCAGCGTAGCCCCGCAACGCAATTCCCCCTGGAAATCCTCCTCCTCCTCCTTCCTTCAGACCCTCTCCTTCCTTGGGGATACCCATTGACCCTTTCCCTCAGCTCCTTCATCCTCCTCCTCCTCCATTTTAGGATCCCCTCCATGGCTCCCTTCCTCCCACGGCCCCTTTCTCCTCCTCCTCCTCCTCTTCTTCTTCTTCCTCCTCCTCCTCCTCCTTCTTCATCACTTTCTCCACCCCCACCTCTCTCTGACAGCCCTCTGCAGCCCAAAAGTCACCCCTGATTTCCCCCTTTCCTCCTGTCACCCTTTGCATCCAGATTCCCCTTTTTTCGGCTCTTTCCTCCTCCTCCCCCCCTCCCTTCTGATGATGAGAGGGAATACCCTGCCCTTTGCCCACCCTCTGACCTAAATCCCTCCCTCAATTTGCCCCGGTCATGATTGGAGGCAAGTTCATATTCCACAGAACCTGGGGTTTCTCAAAAGAAACGCTATTTGCGCCGATTTCTTTTAACCCGCTCTAAGGGGCATTTTCTATGGAACGGGTGTGCAAGCCTCTGATTCGCTTGTGGGGGATTCGGGGCAAATATGAACTTCACGTGCAAGATTCGATTTCAGAACCGGGGTAAATTGTAATGTGAATGGCCCCTCTGTGTGTGTTTGCTAGACAAGCTATGAGCAACTGTGGTTAATACTTAATGCATAATGACATCATCAGAGGCCATCCCTGGGTCTCAGGTTTTGGCCTGGGAGAATCCTAAACTGGCAACCTTATATAGCACTGATATCATAAGCAAAATGATGTTTTTAAATATTATATAGGTGAAGGTGCTAGATATCATTGCTGAGACAATGCACACAATATTCAATGTTTAAAAGTTTTACAAAGAGAAAAGGACAGTCAGGTTGCTATTTCCAATGCACTTGAAAGCTATTGAAAAATCTATTCCTAGATGACATACTCAGCCTAGGTAACATTAATTAGCTGCTTCATTGTGCAGGCCATTGGAAAGAGGTGATCCCTGGGAAATGTTTTAGCGCTAGATAAAATGTTATGTGAATCATTAAGGTGCTATCAGCAGGCTTTATTGTATGGTTTGCTTTAATATACTTAGAAGCCTGAAAGACAAGGGTATCTTGTTGCATTAGGAACCAGGTTTGCTGGTGATCTTCCATATGTCTGGCTACTTGCCTTTTGCCTGGCTACCATTGGTGCACGTTTTCCCTTAAAACATTTAATATAAAAAAGTATTAGACATTGTTCAAAGTCAGATTCAGTTTGTAGTGGATCAACCCCAAGAAACAATGGCCTGATTCAGACACCATAGACCAGTAATGGCAAACCTTTCAGGGAGCAAGTGCCCAAACTCAACGGTGTTCTGGCACTGGGTGAACTGGAAAATTCACTTGAAAAATACGTACTTTAGATTTTGGTTTGGAAGCAGGTTGAGTTCTCGTTTATAGGCTAGTTGCTGTAACCATACTTGCATATTTCAGGAATTATAGAATACTGTGGTTAACCACAAACCAGGATGTGAAGGTGGAAATAAGAGCACATGATGGAAGAAAGGAGTGGACAAGCACATCTTAAGACATCTAAGTTGGGCCAGTAATATTGCACACTGTTTTGTTAGTTGTGTCCTCTCCTCTAGCAGTCTTTCAATTCTGTAAACTGAAGAACAAATAATACTATAAAATGGACTTGCTAGGAAGAAAGGTATGAGAGAGATATTTACATGAGAAAGATAAATTTAAAAACTGAACATGCAAAATGAATGAATGAATGAATGACCCTATGAAATTATTGTTAAATAACTGCTGAAGAGACTATTTTGCAGAGTAGTCCAAGTATTAAAAGGAACAGTTAAATTTGACTGTTTATTGATAAAATCAAACTGTCAGCATTAGAACCCATTAACAACCACACTGCAGAATTCTTTGTGAATGATGGAGCAAGCAAAATCCTTGTTATATATAAAGGTGTATTAAAAA
Source organism: Sceloporus undulatus (assembly GCF_019175285.1). Lineage (NCBI taxonomy): Eukaryota > Metazoa > Chordata > Lepidosauria > Squamata > Phrynosomatidae > Sceloporus > Sceloporus undulatus. Next base: position 61,501,126 of record NC_056522.1, on the reverse strand, counting down.
TGAAATACAGTGGACCCTTGTTATACGCTGGGGTTTGGTTCCAAGATCCCCCGTGGATAACAAAATCCGTGTATGCTCAGGTCCCATTAAATATAATGGCAGAACAAAATGGTGTCCCTTATAAAAATGGAAAATCAAGGTTTGATAATTGAAATTTATACTTTTTAAAAACATTTTCAAACTGTGTATGCTTGAATCCGTGTATAAGAAGGGCTGACTGCATATCTTTTATGGGTACTGCTGGTCTTTGTCATGTATGTAGGTTAGAAACAAAGGTGTAGAGAAAAATTTAAAATATATCTTTTGTGCATACTGTTGGTCTGTCTTTTACTTGGATAACAATATTCCTTCTGATGAGAAATGATAAAGTAAAAAAACAAAACAAACCCTCTCAGTCTGGACAGGTTGTCTTCTTGTTACTTAGATTTAAAGCCATGGATTTCCATCCAAGGAAGATGACAGGGCTTCCACGGAGGCCTGACTCTTGACCTCTTCTCCTTTTCCAAACATACATTCCATTCACTCCCTTGCCACTATTCTGGCAATGCAGTCCTGCTTTCAGATTTTTGAGTGGGTAGGTGAGGAATGTTAACACTTTTACCTTCAGGTGATACATCATTACCATCTCTAAAAGTTAAGTCAGAAAATTATATTTGGTTCAGCTTATTCAGTGATTTTACTAGTTAAGTATAATGAGAAAATGATAACTGCTTTGTCCTCCTTTTATAGTCATTTCTGCTGCAATCCTTTATGTGTCTATTCTGATGTAAGCAGCAATGAATTCACTGGCACTTACGCTTAGGCAAGTCTGCATAGGATTGCTGCCTTAAACTACATTTCATAATATTTTGACCTAGATTAGTTTTGATAATTACTGTTGTCACATCTAAAGCTAGCCTACAAGGTAAATATCTTGATCTTTTTGTTTCTTGGTATTTCACTATCAAAAAAGAACTATGATGTTTTGTACACAGCACAAGGTACTGCCTTGCACATGCATTTAACTTGCATTTGTGGACCTCTTCCTTTTGAGCTATGCAGTTCAGCTTGCACAGGCATAGTTCCCTCTGCTAATATTCTGTCTACACAGTGAGTGGATAGCTGTTGCCCTTTAGATGTTTTAGTTCCAAAACTCCTATCAGCCACCAGAATTAATTATTAGATATCATGGTGGTCTAAAATATCTAACAGCCACAGTTGCTCATCCTGGGTATTTGTTAACCAGCTCAATCTACATAGTAGTCAATGTTCAGAGGTCAGGATCTCCCTCACAATTTAGAAGATTATTGCATTGCCTTTCCACTCAACCTCAGTGGGTTGAAACTTTTGAAAACGTTTGTTTTCACACATCTCCGTGCCCATTCCCAAGGCATCATATACCTGATCTTGGCATGCCGTACCCAATCCATACTTCTCTGGCACTTTTTGAAAGAACTGGAAACTCCTGTTCTTTCAAAAAGTGCCGTAGAAGTACGGATTGGGTACATGATGCCAGATTGGGTACCGGACTGGGTGCGGAAGTGTGTGAAAAAATCTGTTTCAAATTTTTTTTCAGAAGTTTCAGCCCACACTGAGGTTGGGAGAAAAGGCAGTGCGATAATCTCCTGACTTAAAGGGAGCAGTTTATGACATGCATGTGGCATGGACTTAGGGCCATCCCCTGAGTGTTTGGTGCACTTCTGAAAGCTTGTGATGATTTTCTGCTGCCAGTCTGTGACAGTGCTTGTTTTGTATGGTAATAGGTGGATTATCCAGTCTCAGGATCTACACTGACACATGCCAACACCACTGTATGCAATAAAGTTGCAGCCTTGTCTTACCTATACAGTGTTGTAACTGTCTACTTTTGGAATGGGCCCCTTTCACCCAAGCCAGGCCTTGCTGCTGGATTTGCAAATTACATTGACTGATATCAGCAGCCTCAAGCCTATTTAAAGGAAGAATTTCACTGTAGTTCATACAGAATTTCTATCCTTCTGTATCTAGGTGAAAATTATTTTGCATAAATTGATGTAAGGAGTTGCTCTTTTACTTATGTATTTATTTAAATTATTATTTAGAATTACTAAATGATCAATTTATTTACAACAGTTCCTACCAAATAAACGTAACCTAGTGAATTTTTTTCTTGTTTGCCTCAGGTGTTAATTGGCTCATTCAGATTCTGAATGAACTGATAGCCACAACTTTGACAACTAAGCCAGAGAATACAGAATTGCCATTTATTGAGTGTGGAGATCCAGAAAAGTATGAGGTCAGTAGCTGCAAAGCTCAGTCTCCCAAATCAGACACTTCCTGCCCTTACTGGGTTGGATCCAAATTTAATCACATTTCAAGAAGCTCACTGAAATGAATTGGAATTGATTTCAGTGGATCTGCTCTATGTATGATTGTCAGGTATATGTGATTCATCCATTTGATAATACTTTTCTATTCCTTTGTTGTGGTTTTTAAAAAATAAGAGGATGAAACAGTTCCCATCTCCAAGGATTGTGGCCACACACCTCCATTATAACCATATTCCCAAGTCCATCTTCAAAAATAAAGCCAAGGTAGGTGTATTGTGAATTGGGATTCGTTTGACACTTTTGTTTTTCTGCATGTCAAGAGGAGCTGAAAATTGCTATCCTGTTTTCTCACCTCAGGTGTTGGTGCTCTTTCGAAATCCAAAAGATACAGCTGCATCGTTTTTCCATTTTCATAACAATGCTCCAAGCGTTCCCAGTTACAACTCCTGGGAGGATTTTTTTCTACAGTTTATAAATGGGCAAGGTACTCTATACTTATCTTAATGGATTTGGGAAATTAGTATTGAGATGAAAGCATATTACTAGCAGAAAATAGCAAAGATTTAGAACATCTATTGAAGAAAGTCAAGGAAGAAAGTGCAAAGGTACAGTTATAGTTGAGCATTAAGAAAACAAACATAATGACCACAGATGATTTACATAAATTTAAAGTAGGTGGTGAAGACATTGACATAGTTAAAGGTTTTCCATACCTTGACTGTTGTAAATCAGAATGAAGACTAGTCAACAGAAGAAAATTAGGACTTGAAAGGGCAGTTATGTATGAAGAAATTAGACTGGATCCTTTAGTGTAAAGAAATATAATTGAATACTAAAGTCAGGATTGTGCATGCCATGCATTTCCAGTTTCTGTATATGGTTGTGAAATCCTGGCAGTGAAGAAAGGAAGACAGTCAACACATTTGAATTGTGGTGCTGAAGGAGAGTTCTACAGATACCATGAACTGCCAAAAAGACAAGTGGATCAAAAAGCATATCAAGCCTGAACTCTCCCTAGAAGCCAAGATGACTGACCTGACTTTCATACTTTGGACATACCATATGAAGACATAACTCATTAGAAAAGTCAATAATGCTTGATAATGATGGAGGCAGCAGGAAAAGAGGAAGACCACATTGCAAGTGTATAAACTCAATCAAGAAAGCCACAGCCCTGAGTTTGCAAGAGAAGCATTTTGGAGGGGAAACCTCTGTAACTCCTGCAATCTCTGTGCCTTAACTGGTGAAACTAGCATGATCATTGCTTATTGCCTACCCAAGAGTTGGTTAACCCAGTAGTGTCACTAGGGTTGGTGTCACCCAGTGTTATAACTCACGCCACCTTCCCTCAATTGACCTCCTCGCATACCACACCATACAGAATCCTTAGTAATTTTTTTTATTTCTGTTACTCATAAATCATTATTTCCATCTATCACTGAATGTAGAAAAATTAAAATCATACTTTTAAATTACAATTTCATACACACAGCCTAAATGTATTCACATGTACATAGTTTCATGTGGTTAAAGTAAAAATTTGGTATTATGCGATATTTTGAAAGAAAATTTAAAAAGAATAAATGAAATAAAATGAAATAAAATAATAAAATTTAATTTTAATTGTTTTAAACCTGGCCCCCCTCTTTTCTTCTCCCACTGAGCCTTGCCCCACTCACACCATCTCATCATCATTTGAAAGAGATGTTGGTGAATACTACAGCCTGTTTCTGACAAAAGCCAAACATTTGGGGAGGACTTGTGTCACTCCCCCTTATGGTGTCACCTGGTATGGTGTGCACCCCTGCATCTTCCTAGAGATACCACTGGGTTAATCTCTGGTGCTCTAAATGTTATTGGACAGCTCCCATACTCCCTGAGAATTAGCCATGCTGACTGGGGCTTCCCTGGTCAGCCCTGGGGATTGGAGCCCCAGGGCTGACCAGGGAAGCTGGACAAATTACCATGACCAGTGGTCCAGAAGGACATCCAAAGTTTAACTAGATTGCATATGTTATTGTCTTTTGGTTGCAGAGCAACTCCAAACTGCATATTTTTTGATCAGATCAGAGGACAAAGAGCAGGCACTAGCTGCACTTCCAACAGGCCATCCCTTGAACATTTGGTATGCAGTAAAATGGCCTCAAATTACAAACCAAATGATGTGAGGATCCATCTCTTGTGAGCATGGCTGGTGGCTGCTCTTCATGCTCTCAACTCTGCACACCCAGCTGATAGAGTTAAGTAGCATAGGAGGTGCACCTATATAAAGCCCATCTCAAGTATTGTGAGTAGAGGACCACATGAGATTTCCCACAAGTCCAGGGGAGCATTGAACACCCAAGAGAGGCCTTCCTCTTGCAAGACTTGATGTTATTTATATTGGCCTGTCTCATGTATACCAGCCAGTCTTGAGCAGGCTTGGTAAGAGAGGGGTGTCCCATATTGCTACTCCAAAAAACTGGTATCCCTAGCTGGGGAGGCCCAAAACATTTTTTTTCCACTCAAACCAGAACATGCTGTTGGCAGTCCTGGGAGTCCCACAACAGTGGTTCCCCACCCTGAGGTACACCCACATTTCATTTAGTTGTATTCTTATATCCAGCACAGGCTTTTGAAAGCAGTATGAAGTCATTCAGAATTTTTTTTATGTGATAAGGATATGGATTATGAGAAATTTTGCTACCTTAAGTGCTTTTGAGAACACTATTATTTGCCTTCAACCCAAACAAAACAGGCATTTGTAATGCAGTTTTCAATAGCTGGCTGTCTTCACTTGAAGACAAAAACTAGCAAGACACAATGATTCTCGAAGCATAATCACATCCTCTCTTTCCTTATGAGTGTAAGATGTGTCCTGTTGATGTATGCAGAAGGCTTGTTCCACAATTGTTGAGCGTCCATCAGGTGGTCAAAACTCTATTATTATTTTTTATAAAACTGGCTTTTAAAATTCACTTTTAAATAAAGTTTTTTTTAAAAAAAGTATTTTATGGTAGATTACTTTGAGAGCTTTGGTGGGCAGAAAAAATAAATAAATAATTTTAATAAATAAATAATAAATTGTATCTGTGCCTGTCAGCAGAATGGGCATCATTGGCAGAACTGACTCTGTTTGTGGGAAAGGAAGGTGCAGTCATATTGAGTGAGCAAAATTCAGTTCATGTAAGATTGGATATTGCCCAGATACTATGTGAACATGATGAAAATAGTTTTAAAATAGCTAATGCTAAGATTTTGTCAACCTCTGATGGTAATATGAAGCCTTTCTGATGTGTTGTCTTATGCCTTATCTGCAGTTGCCTGGGGATCCTATTTTGACCAAGCAGTTGCCTGGAACAAACACATAGATGATGAAAATATTCTGATTCTGACATATGAAGAATTAAAAGAGGTGAGTGTGTTCACAGTAACAAGCAAGGTATATCCATCCGCATAAAGGTAAATAGGCTGCCATAAACTCTTATTGGTTTCATGAGATGTAACAAAGTTGAACTCATCTATCATCACCCTGAATATCATCCAGCCTTTCCCCCAGTTTGGGGCTCAGTGCAGCTTGCAACAGTTAAGAGAGACATAGCTAAAAATTCACCTCATGCAAAAATGCACCTCATACAGAAATTAAAAATGTAGTTAAATTGTCAATAAAATTAAAACTGGTTTAAAATATGATTAAAAGGAAAGCAACAAATAGACAATACTGCACATTACGCAAAGCCTGTTCCTCAGTCTTCAAAGACCTGATGAAATAAAATAGACTTCAATTTTCTGTGGAAAGATAGCAAGGAGGGTGCCAGTTTAGCCTTCGTGGTTTAGTCCACATGAAGTGAACTTGAAGGAAAGACAGAGAGAAGGACTGGGTATATTCCTTTCACCAGTGAGTAAGCCCATACCCATAGCTTAAGCCAGAAGGCAATGTTCCTTGCCTGTATCTTTGATGCAACATCTAAAGGAAATTAGTAGAGTGATCCTATAAACTCAGTGTTAGTGCTGGCTTAAAGTGATATTCCTAGCTTGTTTCAGTCGGAGCTTGGAAGTAATTAGTTCACAAACTACTACTGTACAACTATGAGACTACCATTCTTATTAATTCAAATTATACCCTGCCTTTAAAAGTGATCCATACTTGTAATTAGTAATTGTAACTTTTTAAATTGCTTACATTTACAGAGATGTGGCTTTTCTAAGTAGTGAAGGAGGGATACCACATGGTTCCTGTGCAGGTCTCATGCTGATGTGCTTCATGTTGAGGCTTTGTGTAGGTGCTGGGAGGTGATGCTAAAATGGTGGAGAGTATGCTTTGTACCATAGGCCAGGAATAGCATTTTAGTTGCAATTAAAAAAAGAAGAAGAATCAACAATTCTATGGGCTTTTGATAAATAAAAAAAATAAAGTGTTACTTCAAATTGTAACTGAGAGTCCATTATCACATGGGGATACTAGGGGCAAAATTTGCCATGTTTTGTGCCAGTTTTGACACTTTCCAGCTATTGTGGGATGAAAAATCACTAGTGAAAAAACCTGGGGTGGGCTTTTGGGTCTGCAAAATGGGAACAGGGGGCTGCATTTCCCCCATATTCTGGGCTAAAGCAAGCATTTCTAGGCTGACCACTGACTATGTGTTTTGAATTTAATATCAGCTTGTCTAGTTTATTATGGGGTTAACATTATTTACCTTGTCACTACATTGCTTTTAGGATTTGGTTGCTGGAGTAAAGCAAATAGCTGAATTCTTTGGTTTCATGGTTACTGCAGAGCAAATCCAGGTAATTGCAGACAGGGCGTCCTTTGAAGCAGTGCAGGAGAGATCACAGGAGACACATGGTGCAGTTGGTCCACTTCTCTTTCGAAAAGGTAAATTCATTTTAAAATAAGATAGTACACAGAGCCTTTTTCTTGCTATATTCAGGATCACTGATTCCAGTAGGTTTACTCTAAAGTAAATGTGGATAGGACTATGCCTGCAGAATCTTAAAGACCACTGGCGGCTAGTATAAATGTTGGTAAAAAGCACTGGGTAAAACCACAGAGGTAAATCTAAGCTCCAAATTTTGCTTGCTTATCTCAGCTAGGGGAATAATTTCCGGCCATCAGTTTCTGTCCAAAAAGCAGAAGGGGGCTGATTTTATGGCCAGTCCAGATAAAGGGATTTGTCACTGCGGTATTTTGAGGTTTATTCCTAAGGTTATTCTTTCATATATAGTATTTCACATTAACCACATTATATTTTCTCATCAATTGTAATCACTTTAAAATTTAAAAGGACATGACACTGAGGACAATAGTATGTATTCTGTATTAGGCATCATTCTGTCATTTAGGCTGATGGGTAGCTAATGCAGAAACTAGTAAATTGTTGCAAGAAGAACATAAAATACAGCACTAATTGTGGTAGGGCACAATATCTTAGTTTCCTGCTACACATAGGGAGCTGCCTTATGTTGAGTCAGATCATTGGTCCAATTGATTGAGTGTACTGTCTGTTCTGATTGGCAGCTCTTTTGTAAGGCGTTAGACAGGATTTTTTCCAGGAGATGCCAGGAATTAAATGTGTCATCTTCTGCATGCAAAGCATACACTCCACCGCTGAGCTATTCCTCTTCTCTCCTGCAGTAATTTGTATTCAGCTACATACTTGTCAAGGGAGAGTTCTTCATTCCATAGAATGGAAAATATTGTGGGCAAAACTGAAAGATTTGGCCAAGAAAGGAAGATATGCTTTTATGACTGTGTTCAGATCTTTCTTCAGTCTTTAAACAAAGCATCTATTTGTACCATTTTGTGCATCAATTTATAAAGTTATTCAATTGTTTTTGGTTATCAAATATATAATAATAATAATTTTTATTTATATCCCACCTCTCCTTACAGATGTTATATCTATGGGTTGAAATATTTGCCTCACTATCCCCCTTTCCATCTTGTTGCAGGAGTGGTAGGAGATTGGAAGAACCTTTTTGATGAAACGCAGAATCAAGAAATGGATGCTAAATTTAAGGAGTGTTTAGCAGGAACTAAGTTGGGCACAAAGCTGAAGTATGAGGTGTACTGCAAAGCCTGAAAATGCCTTTTGTGTAAAGTCTTTGTTGGGCAAATGATTTCTTTGCTTTCCTGTATTTAACTTTAATCAAAACAGCCATCTCTGCAGTAAATTTCAGATCATGTGGAACTTTTTAAGTGTCAGAGTTTGCATGTTTTCATTAAGCTGGATCTGGTTATACTATTTAACAAAGCATAGGGCAGCCGATTTCTCCTAGGTGGTATAGGCAGATCTCCATTATGATGTGTCTAAAGAAAAAAAGAAGGTGGCATGGGCATAGGATTGCCAGTAATCAATCAGATGTCCTCTTTCTCTGTCCTATAAAAACGCTGTGAAGCAACAGCAGGGGATGTTTTGGCTGTGCCTCCTTCTCAACATCCACCATTCCACACACCCCCTCCAGCAGAAATGAAACACTCCAAATAAAGCTATGAGAAACATCTGCATCTTTTTCTACTGCCTAGACCAGTACTAGGGAGACCTCTGACTGACTCTCCAGATCTTGTTGCACTTTAATTCTCAGAAGCCTCATAGGCAATGGTGAGCTTTTATGTGAGTTGTAATCCAAAACATTTGTAGGATCAAAGGTTCTTCCCTATCCTCCCAAGACCTTCCAAACAGGGAAGCAAGATCTCCAAAGTGACACTGCGAAGTTCATCATGAATTATCTTTGTACAGACCATGCCTGTCCATTTTCTTTTCCTTTACAAAATATAGAGGGGGTTATGTTTATACAGTATAGAGAGGATTATGCACAGTATAGTGGTCTGAGCATTGAATTAAAACACTGGGAGATCAGGGTTTCAATCCCTGCTGGGTCATGCCACCCCCCTGTGTGACATTGGGCAAGTCAGAGGAAGGCAAGAGGAAACCCCTTCTGAACAAATGTTACCAAGAAAAATCCTTATGGCAACTGACCTTTGGGTTGCCGTAAGTCAGAAGTGATTTGAAGGCACACAACAACAACAGTAACAATAACATGGTGTAACACGTTATTGCAACATCTAAAGAAAGTGGAATATTGCCTTCTTTTGGAGCTTTTATACAGTTGGTCCTCCATGTTTGCAGCTTTGACTTTCGCAGATTTGATTATTTGCAGTTTTGATTAATATCTTCCCTCTAGGAATATCTAGATACTTCAGCACAAGTCTGCCAGAAGTTGACGTCAACTGGGTTGACCTCAATGCTGTTCAAGAACACAGATGTAGCAAGATCTGAAGCCAGAGAGTTGTGCTGGAGAAAATACTTTGGAATACAAGAGAAATGGTTCACAATAATTCATTGTTATTTGGAATGTCAATTTCCTTCCCAGCTACTGTGTGGACTGTAGTCAGAATCAGAAGGAATAGGAAATCTGTGGGCAATAATGTAATGATCTCTGCATGTCAAAATGTCCTTGTGTTCTTATCCTGCGAGCTCTGCTCGTAATTCCTTTCTCTCTCTCTCTCTGTTTTTTACAGCAAAGCTGTATGTTTGTGCATAGTATAGAAAGCTAATGCTGACTTTGTTCACTGATTCATCATAGGTGAACCTGAAATGTACTCATCAAACCAAACTACTGTAGAAGTTTCAACCATTAAAAACATCTGTAGAGTTTTGTTCCTCCTTGTGGTATCTGTTACATATGGGGTTCAATTTAAAAAAAAATCCTTTGTATTATTGCTATAATAGTGACTGGCATCCCTTAATGCAGTTACGGATTAGTGTTATGGATCCACAACTGCTTCATAATGAGCAATACTACATATTCATGCTATTGCTACGGTTGTAAGTGTTCCCGAGTCCCAGCTTAAACTTCAACAAGCAGCTTTGAGCAATGGAGGTCTGTTCTGCTGCCAGTCAAGACACAGCAGGATGATATTTCCAGCTTCCTCCTGCCAGTAAGCAAGGTGGCAGCTATCAGAAACAGGACACCTAATTCCTCATCACAGCCTTGCTCACTGTTGAGAAGCTGGAAACATTATCCTGTGCCCCAATCTCCAACAAGAAGGGACCTTTGTCACTTTGTACAGCTGCAGGCCATTAAAGTAGGGCCAGAGGATGTTATTCATGGATTTGTAATTAAGTAGGTTATGTAGCATTTCTGCATACTGCAAAGTCACTCTATTCAACCTAAAGACATATTCCCCTATCCTTGTTATATCATGCATGAGATGGACATTTCTTGTGATAGGGGCCTGAAACAGACCAGCTAAAAAAACCACAGCTGGCAGAGTTTGCACTGGGGCTGCAGCAACTGCATGTGCCTAGCTCTGATTCAGGCTGCTGCTGCAGTTTTGAACTGGGCTGGCAAAAGGAGTGGTATTTTACTGTCCTTTTTGGCTTGGTGATTTTCCAGTGTTGTGGGTCTGGCATGGTTTCCTGTCATGTTCAGGGCATGCAATATCTAAACACTATGCCCCAAACGCAGTGGGAAACTGCATCATTTGGTCCACCTGTTTTGGGCCAGGTTCAGTTGTTCTAAAGTACTGGGCAAACATTTTTATTTGCAGAAATCCTCCTAATTTAGCATATCAGGCCAGAATGAACATTATTAGGTTGGGAAAATGGCAGGGAGGGGGAGACTAAATTAAGGATATTTTGCTACTTGAGACAGAGTACCAAATGGCATTCCCACCCATCAGGTCCAGGTACATAATACCCAAGCTGTCCAAATTATTTTGGTAGAAAATCTCTCAAACATCAGCTTAATTTCCCCTGATGTGAAGATCCAGCTTTCTGACAGGGTAGTCCTGTAAGTATTTAACAAAAACTTAAGTCCTGTTAAGATAAATTTGGCTTGCAGTTGCATAATTTAGGAATCAGGTTGTAGTCTCAGTTTTCAGTTTCTTTCTCCTCCTTGCTGAAAAGCTACTGTTATCAAGACTGTTCATCTTTTCTCCATCTGGTCATGCGTGGGGCAGGAGCATAGATTACAACCTGAATATTTATAATGGCCCTGAAGACATAGGGACATACACAGTGTATTTGGATGTTGAAAAACTGGGTGTACCTGAAAAAAAAAGGGACTAATTGTAAATATTCCCTCTTTAAAATAGTTGGCTATTTTCAGTCTTGACAGCATCATCGATGATGATGAAGAATATTCCACTTTCCCCCAAAATTGGGACACAAAGCAACTTACAAATTAAAAGAACAATACAATTAAAATGAACAAAAGTGAGCATTAAAATAGAATCACACTAGTATAGTACTAAAACGCATCAATCATTAAGAGAATAAAATGCAATTAAAAAAGATAAAAGCACTTAAAAATAGCACATATTTAAACAGTTAAGAATAATAAAGTGAATTAAAGTAATAAAATAAAATCATATATAGACCACCCAAACCTTCACATCCAGCACTATCAGGATTAAGAGCTCATCCTCAACCATCTGTAAAGGCCCAGTGGCACAAAAATGTTTTATGTTACTCCCAGAAAGACAGCAAAGAGGGGCCAGCCTGGCCTCTCTGGTGAGGGAGTTCCAAAATGTGGGAGAAGCCACTGAGAAGGCTCTCTCCCTTTTCCCCACTCAATGAACCTGAAAAGGTGATGGGACAGAATGGCTTCTCCAGACAGTCTTAGCACTCTAATGGGCTCATAAAGGAAGATATGGTCCTTCAAATAGCCTGGACCCAAACTGTATAGGGTTTCATAGGTCAAAACCAGCAGTTTGAATTGTGCCCAGTAATGAAATGGCAGCCAGTGGAGCTATTGCAACAAGAGAGTTGTATGTTCCCTGTAGCCAGCCCCAGTTAACAACCTGCAGTTTTTCCTTTTTGTTTGATAAGCTTAATTATTATTGGGTTTCTCAGAGAATTAAGAAAAAGAAGAAACTGATAAGATGGCTGGAAATTTGAACTTCATGGTGTGATAAACTGAACAAACTTAAATCTAAGAGACTCAGGACAAATAAGGAGATTTGTTGAGAGTTTAACTGAATATTGGTACTATTTGAAGCTTTGGGTCACCGGAATTGCATGAAATCTTGGTATTATACTATATGATATTATATTATTTGGTATATTCTGGACAACTTACTTTTCTATTTTGAATTTATATATTTTATGCTGGTAAAAATATTAAACGAAGGAAGAAAAAATGGCTGCATCAAGAAAAGGGGCACTTCAAACACAAGCTCAGGCTCAAAGAAAGGGCTCAACAGAGGATACAATGAGAGTAATTGATCCAAAAATACAACTACTAGAAGAAATAAGAATAAGACAAGAAATGAAAGAATTGAGAATCAAACTGAAAGAAGATCAACAAGAATCAAATTGGGAATTGAGAGAGGAAATTAAAGAAACAAGGCTGAAAATGAGAAGTGATCTAAAGAAAGAAATGGAAAAATTTCAGAAAAAAAAGAGAAAATAACATTTGACATTTCAAAAACACAAAAAGAGGTTGATAAAATTAAAGACAAGACTAACAGATTAGAAAACGTTTTCAATGAAATCACTCAAAACTAAATTCAACAACAAACAAGAGATTTGACAAATGAGCTGAAACAAAAGGATAAATGTATTAATATCTGAGGATTGGCTGAAAAACCAAACGAAGATTTATATCTAAGAATTGTACGATCACTAGTGGAATATATTGGATATATTGAAGAAAAAATGGAATATGAACTAGATAAATTATTCAGAGTTAATTCGGTGGCAATGAAAGATATAAAGGACAAGAAATCAAGGACAAGAGACAAAATTAATCAGAAAAGCTATGATCAGGATCTAATTACCAAAGACAACGAAGTAAAATATTTAAAGATCTACCACCTCAAATTTTGCTTGAAAGATATAAATATAGACCCTTTGTACTACTATTGAGAAACATAAAGTTAGATTATAGATGGGAAAGAACAGAAGGTCTCACAGTCATCTATGCACAGAAAAGATACAAAATAGACAAACTGATAAAGCAAAAGAAATGGAAGAAAGAATGCTGGGGGACCACAGAGACAAAGGTAAAAGAAAGAAAGAAAATTACCACTAAACAAAAGAATGGAGAGCAAGGAAAAATAAAGAAAGAGACAATAATGAAGAAAGTACTGGTAGAGATGAAAGAAATAATTCAGAGGAAAGAACTAAACCAGACAATTCGCAATCAGAACCTTTCCCTGAATATAAAGAAAAGGAAAAAGAGACAAAAAGAAGATGGAACAGAATTAAGGAAAATAAATAACATTATCAACCTTGAGACTAAATAAAACAAAACAAAATAAAAATACACGAAAGGGGTAGAAGAGTGGCATACATACACAAAAAAATAAAAATAAAAAGTGAAGGTTATCTAATGGAATGTGAAAGGAAAAATGCTAAACATAAAAGGAACATAATATTTCACAATTTAGAAAAACTTAAGGGAGATATAGTATGCATTCAAGAAACAAAAATCAAGGAGAAAGAGACAAAACACCTAAGAAATCCCAAACTGGGTAACTGCTATGTTTCAGCAACAAGTACCAAAAAGAAAGGAGTAGCGTTATATATAAATAAAAAATACAAATCAAGAGAAATATTCAGTGACCATAAGGGATCATACATTGCTGTCAAAGTGAAAAATAACAATCTAAAACTTCTCTGTGTTGGCATATATGCACCACTAGAAAATAGAGAACAATACTTCAAACAAGTTCATGGGGAAATAAAGAAAGATTTGATAATATACTAATGCTAGGGGACTTTAATGCCATCATCGATTCCAAACTAGATTGTAAATCAAATTTAAATAAAAAAATTAAGAAGAATTAGGGTAAACTCCTGAAAACCCTTTTCAATCTTATTGATGATATAAACTTGACAGATGTCTGGAGACATAAATACAACCTATCCAGTGGTTATACTTTTCACTCAGAGGTCCATGATTCATTGTGAAGAATAGACCTGTTCCTTGCCTCCAAATTAATACTATCAATAATCAAATCTATGGAAATTTTAGTGAAACCAACATCAGATCACAATCCAATAACCTTGGAAATCACAAGAAGAAAAGCTGATTATATTTGGAGGCTGCAGGAAGACCTACTAAATGATGAAGATATAGTAATTAAAATTAAAGACGAACTGAAAACCTTTTTCAAGGAAAATAAAAATGAAGGTATGAGAAATAAAAGTGATATGGGATACAAGTGAAGCTGTCATTCGTGGAATAATAATCAAAATAAATAAAGAGCAGAAATATGAACAACAACAAAAAGAGAAAAACAAATTTCAGATAAACTCAGAAAGAAAGAAGAAGTTTCTGAGCACTTTTCAAAGGCAGTCCCATGTAGGGTATATTGCAGTAATCCAAATGGGATGTAACCAAGACATGTATAACCATGGAGATCTGACTTTTCCAGGAATGAGCACAGTTTATGCACTAGCTTTAACTGTGCGAATGCACTTTTGAACATAGCTTAGATCTGGTCCTCCAGGCTCAGTGCTGAATCCCAAACTAATCTAAACCACCTCCGAGTGGTACACCAGTTACGGCCTTTCCTGGGTAAGAATAGCCTAGCCCAGTAGTTCACATACTGTTAACTTCCCAATTATACTGTTCTTGAAGATGTCTCAGGTGCTACCGCTAGTGCTAAATGCAGTAGCAAGCCTGCTGACATGGGTACCATACAGACAATGCAGAACACCTTGCTCAAAGGAACTGTATTGGCTGCTAGTTCATTTCTGATCTGAATTCAAGGTCTTGATGATATTCAAAGCCTTAAACAGCTAGGAACCTCAGTGACTACCCCAGGACTGAGATCTGCTGTACGGTCTATTCTCTGTGTCCCGCCAGTGAGAGTTAATAAAGGAGAGGACCCCCTCAGCTGTGGCACTTGTGGATGCCTTCCCTTTGGAGACCTGATGGATGCCAAGATACAGCTTTTTATTAAAACCTTTGGGGCCTAATTTACCTTTAAGCCTATTAAAGCTGTTTTAACATATTGTTTAATATATGTTTATCTTTAAATTGTTTATTATTTTATTTGGAATTGTCTAAATAGTTTATATTATGTTATCTTTTTGCTGTCCTGAGACATCATGATAAAAGGGTGGGTTAAAGTATTTTCATAAATAAATAATAACCCGGGGTGGGCACAATGTGGCCTAGGTTCTGCATGCAGCCCTTACCCTTTCCAAATTCTGCAAAACACTTTTTTCTGTCCCCTAAAAAGTGAATTCAGAGGTCATACAATAACCCTGGGGGTGGGATTTAAATGCTGAGGAAGGGAATACCTACGTCTGCAGTGCTCCCACCAAAGACATATGCAGGTGTAAGGGAAACTTACATGTGCATATTCTGCTAACAGGATCCAACCTTTGTTTGACAATCTGTGTGGCTCCTAATGGTCCCCCAGGAAGAAAATTGGCCCCTTGACCCATCACAGTTCCCAGTCCCTCATCTAAACCACAAAAGTAGACAATTATGATGATGATAATAAAGAGAAACAGAATAAAGGGAAACAAAATGGTAGACAAACATTTTCTCATTTACAAAATGTATACTGTTCAAACAGCAGCATTCCCCAATATTTAAATGAGAAATATAATTAATGTTATACTATGAGAGTAGGACTGTTAAAGTACAAGGCAGAGATGACATTGAATAAATTCTGTGGCCAGCGTGAAAATTAAAAGAGAACCAAATGGATTTCTAATGGAGGAGTGACTTGAAATATAGTTTTAACTATTATGCTACCACAGCAATTATCTGCAATTGTGTTCCCATTACTGACAGCACTTTGGTGAGAACACCAGTACTTTGAAATGAATATATGATTGAAATAACTATGATTTCACTTCCACCTTTATTCAAACTCACCCTGATTGTAGCGTAGCCATGGCAAACTATTTTGGGCAACTGAAATGAAACTACTTTGCAATGATTTATGTTTGAGAAAGCGGGAGAACACTTGAGAACTGGAAACATGTTATAACAGGTATTCAGTATCTGAATGCATCATCCAGGGTCTTAGACAGAATGTTTAATGTCTGAGGACAATTTTAAAATGATGGACATAATTACTGTTAAGCAATGCAACCATTTCCTTACATTAGCAAAACCGACAATTTTTATGCAACTGTGGGTCTGCAAATATTCAGAAATATCAGTATTGACATTTCTATGGTGATTTATCATCCTTTTTACCCACCAGGCAGGAAGTGCTTCTGAAAGAATATTGTATTTTAGCAGTTGAACATAGTTCATTTCAGAAAACATATTCAGGGTATTATGGTTCATTTCAGTATGGCTAAGAACAGAGCCAACATGGTGTAGTAGTTTGATCATTGGACTACACCTCTAGGGATCAGGGTTTGATTCTCCACTTGGCCATGGAAACAAACTGGGTGACCCTGGGGGAGTCACACCCTCTTAGCCCCAGAAATCCCTGTGATAGGCTCACTGTAAGTCAAACCGGCAATGGTAAGCCCGGTTTTTTAGCTATGCACTAAATTCCTTAATCTCACTGATTTCAGTGAGGTTTACTCCTTAACTAGTTACACATTTGCAGATGCCTAGCTTCCAAGATCAGATAGGATCTGATGCCTTTTTTGTGGATGGAAGTTAGCAAACTGTTGAAGAAGAAGAAAAATATCTTTCATTGAATACATCAAAGAAAGCAAAGAAAATAATGACAGATGTATAGAGAATATATATATTGAAAAAACAAATATTGAAGAAACAAAAAGCAGTCTAGGTGTGACATGTAGCTATGATGTTGTGGCTACACTCTGTCTCCTGATCTCTCTGTAGATCAGGGTTCAGTTCCCTACTTGGCTGTGGAAACCCACTGCATGACTGTGGGTGAGTCACACACACTCGGCCCTAGAAAACACTATGATAGGTTTTCCTTAGAGTTGCCATAAGTCAGAAATGACTTGAAGGCACACAATAACAACAACACTATAGGGTGTTAAAATTCATACTGACAAACTATTAGAATGTTATGGCACATAATTTAACACATACTTAGCCATGGAGCGGAGGGCCAAGTAACTCTGTTTGTGAATTGCAAAGATGTGTGATGGGATACCGGCCAGAGTGTCCCAAAAATGCACATTGACACTCCTTAGCCGATGTCCCAATGGGATCGATGCAGAATGGCTTTCCTGCATGGTAATGTAACAGCAGTTCTTTCCTGGATATGGATGTTATGGAACTGCCCAATTGTAATGTCCACAGATATAAGTCCACTTATGAAACAATAGATCAGACATACCTGTGGCTGAGGAAAAGAAAGCTTGGATTGTAAATGTGACAATCCCAGTGGGATAGCAGTATTGAAGACAAAGAGAAGGAAAAGATTATGAGTCCTACAAATTGAGATTCACTGCTTCTGAGAAAAGAAAACAATTGTAATTCCAATAGTGATAGATGCTCTACTGATGAAAACTCTGAATAAAAGGTATAGATAGGATCACAACTGTACAATTATAAAAAGAGACACTGCCTAGAACATGCCACATTATCGAATGATACTCTAAGGATTCTTAGATTTTTTTGATAAGAGTCCAAATAATTGATCAGACCAAATTTCAGTGATTCAGTGGTTACTAATCTTCATGGCTATATACTAACTTCAATATTACAAGCTGCTATGGAACGATATTACAAACTGCTGTTTGTGCGCTTCCTGATAGGCACATGGCTGGCTGCTTTGTGAAGAGAAAGCTGGTTGAGATAAGCCTTTGGTCTGATCCAACGTGTCTCTTCCAATGTTCTGTCGGCTTTAATAACTGAATTCCCCAAAAGCAAAAATAAGGAAACCATTACCAGTGACTGGGGAAATATATGTAACTGTTGGGATATAGAGTCCTGAGAAAATGCACAATGTGGTATTTAAATAGTGACTTGACAACAAAGGGTCACTGTCAGCCATGATGACAAGGCTCTTTCCACCAGTGCTGAGTCATGCAAAAAGCTGCAAAAGTGCAAAGTCACCCTGGACAGGGGACAGAGATCATTGTGACACAGGAGGAAGAGGCAGGGCCAAAAAGGCCACATGGAGGCCTGGCTATAAAAGGGGAGTGCCTCAAGTCACAGTGTGGGTTGTGGATGATGGTGGACAGTGTTGGAGTTGTAAGATAGTCTTGTACATAGTGGAACTTCTGAAGACTAAAAGTCTCGTGAAAAGACATCTGGATAGAGTCTCTTTTGTCAGCTTCTGGAAGGGGAGAGGCATTTCTCCAGTTTGCACATAGCTGCCTGTTGCTTGTGAGGTGGTGATCCTGGTGCAAAACGTTGGAATGACACATCACACAGTGCGCAACCAACGCTAACAGCAACTTGATAAAATACAGTTACAGTTGGCCCTCCACATTTGTGGCTTTGACTTTTGCGGTTCTGATTATTTGAGGTTTTGATTAATAATAATAATAATAATAATAATAATAATAATAATAATAATAATATGTTTTATTTATATACCGCTATTCCAAAGATCATAGCGGTGAACAGCAAGTAAGCTAATTAGCAAGTAAGCTAATTTGCCCCCAACAGTCTGGGTACTCATTTTAGTGACCTCGGAAGGATGCAAGCCTGAGTCGAGCTTGGGCCCTTTTGCTGGTCTTGAACTCGCAACCTTGTGGTTTTGAGTGAATGGCTGCAGTACAGGCATTTAACCACTGCGCCACCAGGGCTCCTTCTAATATGTTCTCTCTAGGAATCTCTAACTCCTCCAGCACAGTTCTGCTAGATGTTGACCATAGAGTTGTGCTGGAGAACCTAGACATTCCTAGAGAAAACACTTCTGTAGGCATTTGTAGATCCTCCAGCATGATTATATGATCAATTTCTGTCAGATATTGACCACAGAATTGCACTGAAGGACCTGGAGATTCCTAGAGACGTGTTCTCTTAGGTAAATATAGTTTTTTTTTAAAAAAAATTGTGGTTTTACCCATTCACAGAGGTCCTTCACCCCTAACCCCAGTGCATGTGTAGGGACCACTGTATTTGCCATCCATCAAGCTGGAGAAGTCTTGTTAATACGGATATGGTGGTATGCATGAGCCAGATCTTGACGAAACCATTCTGTATCTTTTCCCTTGCCATTGTTTGGGTTCAAACCTTTAATTGAGAGATAATATTGTCAGCACAGTAGGCATTTACCCACTCATTGTCAGAAGCCAAGAGCATTTTTAATCTTTCTCATGCTGATTTGTACTTATTATTTACTGTGACTGCTACTCAATTAATTTTGTTTTAGTACCAAAAATGATGAATTATTTGGCTTTTCTGCTAAGGCAATCATAGGCATGGCTGGTCTAATTAGAGGTTTAAGTTCTGCGATACATAGATTTAAATTAGATCCTGTTATATCCTTAGGGATAGTGAGGACTGGAAAACACTGAGAGACTGTGTAGGTAGCATACAACTGAACTTGACGGCTGTGAAATTTCTGAAGAAATGGAGATGCAGTTATGCAAATCTGCAATGCAAAACTGCTTACTGGTTGGATGTAACTCAAGCTTGCTTTTGTGAATGTATCTTTATAGGGCTGGCCCAATGTGTGCTTTACTGCCTGAGCTGACAGACAAAATGAAACCCCCAACTCCATTCCACCTATAATAGCTGATCAAAATCGGTGTCAAATATTACTTGGACAATGCTGATGGGATAGCATTCTCCATAGCACTCAGAGACAGCACTGTAGGCTAACATAATAATAATTAATAATTAATAATTAATAAATAATAATAATAATAATAATTTGTTTTATTTATATACCGCTATTCCAAAGATCATAGCGGTGAACAGCAAGTAAGCTAATTAGCAAGTAAGCTAAATGGAGGGGAAGCGTAGAGCAGGTGATGTGGCAGACACAGATCTGTCTCCCAACACTTTCCTTTGGCTCCCTCCCCACTCAAACAAATGTTGGAGGACAGTGGCAGTGATACTTCATGCACAATATGTACCAGGGCCCACAGTCTGGAAAGGTTGCCTCTCTGATTGCTTGTTTGGTCAGGGGTCTTTCAAAGTAGGATTTTCAGTGATGCACTCGGAATATGGTGACTCGGCAAGCCAGGCCACTAACAAGTAAGCACCACTGCTCCTTGGGAACAAGATCAGCACCATGGGCATGGCTGTGGGACCCTTCCTACCTCCTCTCCTTTACCCTCTCCAATATTTCTCACCTGATGCAACCAGGACAAAATGTACTGCTAATAAGACCAAGGACAAGGCAACTATCTTTCTTGTTCTATGTTGCTGTTTTTATTCTAAGCAAACAGAATAGCCTGTTGAATTTGCCTCAACATTAATGAGGGGAAAGCATTCTCCACTATACCTGAAAGCAATTACTTTGCTAATGGAGCACAGAACATGCTCCCTGACATGCAGTGTTTCCTTACTAACATCTCCCATCATTCTCTGCCTGAGGGAACTGCCCCAGTGTGCTGAGTCATGGAGGATAGTCTTATATCTCACTCTGGCTCTGTGCTCATGCTAGTTATTTATTTAGACTGTCTCCCTGCAGGCTTACAGCCTGCCCTTCCCAAGCCCCATTGGCCCTAATGGCAGAGTGTGCATGTGGCTGCAGCCATTAAAAACCATGGGACTTTTTTTAGTCAAAAAATTGACCCCAAAAACCTGAGTCAACTTATCCAGAAATCAATGTAAGTACTGTACTTTAACTCTTATAAAAAGGGAGTCATCCCTTGGCGAAAGGCAAAAGTGTAATCTGTCCAGAAAGCACTGACCCCCCTAAGCTCTCTCATCCATCCAGCCTTTAGTGGGAGCGCAAACAGTTATGCCTGCTGGAATTTTGTTAAGTTCTTTGACATCATTTCCCCTTGCTTCATCCTATAGATACTTTGTCACATGCCCCAAATTATACCCTCGACTTATACATGGGTTATATCAAATCCATAGTTTTAGCTTCCAAACCTGTTTTCGGCTTATGCATGAGGTCAACTTATAGTCGAGAATATACAGTAAACAGTTTTATAACGGGAGGCATGGGAAAAGTGGCCTTCTCTGTCTCCCTTTGCCAAATATACTTTATCATGAACTCATTATAGCTTATGTATCTCATAGGGAAGCCCATTTTATTAAGAGTATCAAGAATAGCAGTAAAACACCTTCAATACAACTACAATAACAATGAAGTGTACATACATTTGACCATGCAAACATCTGGAGGGACATACAGATGTATGGGAGTATATTTCTATAGTAGCCAGGACCCAGATAGCACGAGAGGACCCTTTCTCTTTAAAGATACATGGTGTCTATGCAAAGGCCAAAGGGAAGGACAATATCTGAGATCCTGCATGGCTGGATTCTGCATGTGACACTCTGCTGTGGCTCCCTTGTCATCACACTCAGGACTGCAATAGCTCCCATTCCCATGACCATTCTGTGGCTGATGGAGTGCTGAGGAAGATCAGATGAGTGTCTGGCTATGTTCTCATAGCCAGACACAGACCAAAGACATTTTCCACCTACAGCGAGCCCTCCACATTCACGGCAATTAGGGGTTCAGGATTCCCGTGAAAGTGGAAAAACCACAGATAAAAACAAACAAACAGTTTTTAAAATCCTGAGATAACACTTCTCTAGGGATCTCTAGGTCCTCCAGTGCTAGTGTGTGGTCAACATCTGCGAGATGTTGATCATAGAATTGTGCTGAAGGGCCTACAAATGCCTAGAGGTGTTTTCTCTAGGAATCTCTTGGTCCCTCCAGCATGACTTCTGGCAGACATTGACCACATAATTGTGCAGGAGGACCTAGAGATTCCCAGAGAAAACATATTAATCATACCTGTGAATAATCAAATCCATAAAAGTCAAAGCCACAAATGTGGGAGAGCTGTGAATATCCACTGGGGGTCCTCTAGAGGTTTCGGCAGATAATGTAATTGGTTTGTGTAGTGCTATGGAAACGCAGGCAGACATGTTTCCCATCTTCTCAGCTCTCCACTAGTCATAGGATGGCTGCTGGGGAGTAGTGTGGGCACCATGGCTAAATAATGAGTTGGAGAGAGATCTGATGCTTGCAGAAGGTGAAAGAGAATAACATCCTCCACAATGACCCCCCAGAGATATATAGAAGTGTATGACAGATTTCTTATGTCACTAGCAGAATACCAGCCAGTTTGTGACATTGAGGATTTGGGCAATGTGGTGGAGTTAAGCTTTTTCAGGAATGCCTGAATAGGGCCTTAGGAAATAACATCTTTAATAGTTTCATATAATACATGTTAGCAGAAGCTGCAGCAAGGGAGGAAAAACACTTTACAGTCCTGTGTTTATGCCCAACTAGAGACCTTTCCATTTCTTTCAATGATTTTGGAAGACACTATGGAGTTTATCAAACGAGAGGAATTTCTCTTAAATTCGAATGAAAAGAAAGTGAGACCAGAATGCATTCACTTCAAGTCGCTAGTTTTGTGCAATTACGTAAATATGCATTGCATTCAAACTGGCTTCCCAGTGCCCAAATTTGCATTTGGCAGTCTATCACGCAATTACATTAAACCCCATGATGGTGTTCAGATTGCCATTGGATTATACTTCCAATTCCCTTTGTCTGATAAACTCCTTTGGCTAATAGATCTTGCCAAATCTAATATACATAACCGGGCATTGCCAACAGTGCTATGATGAAGGAGGTTTCTTTAAGATATTTACAATAAAAAAGCACAGAGGGGAAATAGAAAATGAGGACCGAAAATTCCTCAGTGGTAGTCAGATGGAAAATAAGCTCTTTCTTTGAGAACTGCCAGATGAGACTGAATGATTGCCAGCTGATAGTGTGGGTCGTGTTAGGCTTTTCCTTAAGATTTAATTACTTAAAAGAAAATGCAATGGGCATGTTCATGTTTTTCACTATCCTATCTTTGGAAAAAATGGCTTTTGCAGGCAGCATGGACCTCCATTCCAGGTGGAAAGCAGACTCTTTTGTTCAAGACTTGGCTGATTCACATACCCACACGCCTGGCTATTTCTCCCCACCACTTTTTCTGGTCTTCTCAGACCTCTTTTATTTTCATTTTGTTTAATTTATGCTGCAGTTTTCTATCAAGAAACCATTTAAATTATGAACTGAGAGATGAAGAAGACATAAAGAGAGCATCAAGGAATGGGGAAAGCTGTATATAGGCAAAGCTGTTTGCATATTCAGGATGAATATTCTGAAATGGTAGTTATCTACCACTTTACAATTGCGAAGACCACAGGTGTAGGCAGACATTTTTTTGGTTGAGCAGTGACAAAAACTGGGAGAAAGTAGAAAGATTTGGGTAAAAGTGGGCCAAGATCCCGCCTGGCAAATGTAACTACCATGACATAGCTGCAATTTGTCTTCCAATCTGAACCTCTCAACCCACCTTAAAAGCCAGGCAGCCACACCAACCAAAGGTGGTCTGTGGTCCAAGCGAGCAGAGCACTGAAGGATGAGGTGTCCAGCCCTTCCTGGCAGTGAGATGCAGTGCAATGAACAGCATCAGAGTGAAGCTTCTTGGTTTTTAAGGTGGATTTGGGGGTGCATTTGCAGTCAGGGCAGTGGTGTCACAACTGTAAATCTGAATAGCAACATTTACAAGTTTATAAATCTACTTTATGTCTTCGTAAATACTGACAGATGCCAGTCAAGATTTCTGTGGGGAAAAGAAAGCATAGATGACAACAAACATAATCTCCAAAGAATGAATTATAATTAGAAAATATGTTGTGACGTTTCCAAAAAGGCAAGCCAATCTAAAATCCAATATTTTCCACACTCAAAATAGAAACATAGCAACAGAAAAGCACTCAGCTATGGTTTTTATAGTTGGATGCATAGCGATGAGGCATAGGACCTCCCAGGAATCACGCAGAGGTCCTGGAGAAAGATGCTAGGAACATAGCTGGATGCTCTTCTGCCACTTCCACTTTATTAGACATTTACAAACAAACAAACAAACACCAGGCACCTTTTAAAAAGGCACTGTTTCCCTGGAGAATAGTCAGCAGTTCTGTTGGCTTCCAGAGTAAAGTTGATTCTCCCCTCTATTTCTGAGAATGGCTAATGTTCTTCCACCCTCTCTATGGCCTGTTTCAGACAGCCAAAATAAAGCTGCTTCGAGTCACAGTGGAGGTATGGTGTTTCAATGATGCATGCGTCCTAAAAGCCACACCAAAGCCACGCTCCAGTCTTAGGGCTGACGCGTGCTTTGGTGCGACTTCTGGACCATGCATCATTGAAATACCATACCTCCACTGTGACTCGAAGCAGCTTTATTTTGGCTGTCTGTAACAGGCCTATGTGTGACTCTACCTGAATAAAAGAAACTTCTTTATTGAGAGCACTATTAAGCATAAAAACTAAAGAGATCTTGGGACTACTAAACAGAAAACGTTTTTGAGTTGGATGGATGTAATGTTTTAACATGCACTAAGAAAAGATCTCCACTAGATGGCAATGTTCCATAACCTTTATCGTCCACCTTAGTTGGTTCTATTTGGCTAGTGAAGCACAATGTTTCTTGATTAGGGAGATGGTATTTTTAAAAGAAACAATGTACAGGGTCATCCCTGTTATAAGGCAAATGGAGGCGGCTACCTGAAGTGGCAGATTTGGGGCATTAGACTGTAAGTTAGTTAATAATAAGTTATAACTGTGAACGGAGTAGATGACATTTAGATTTTCCACCTCAGGCTCAGCAATGTTGAAGGCTGGCTCTGGCAATATATCTGTTTCAGGAATGAAGTCATGAATTGTTACTACTTTATTAACATTCCAGAAGGGTAGCTGTGTCAGGCAGTACTGAAATGATGTCAAAGGATGTTTCCAGACATGAGGCTTAAGGCAGCTCTTGATTAAATCCACTTGTAATAGGAACAGAACACTTTCACTGGCCAGAATACTCATTACAAATGCCTCTCTGTGTTCTCTTCTGCATCCTAGGGTGGTCAGGTCTTAGGGTCCTAGCTATTCCCTTAGAGAATTCCTGTGTTTGTCTGGGCCTGCAGGGAAGGAGTTTGCTTTTGCCTGAGCTACTGGAGGGCAAGATTCTGCCCTCTCCTCTCCTTTCCCTCTACTGGATTGAGTGCAAGCTACTTTTGCACTTTGAACTCATTTTGTAGCAACTGAAATAAGCTGTTGCGAAGAGAAGTGGGAGGAGGAGAGAGAAACTAGGACATTTTGAAAACAGGTAAAAAAGTGGGATGACAGGATTAATTGCAATTGTTCCTGCCAAATTGGAATAGTTAGAGGGTATGCAAATCTCAAGGTGAGAAATTTTGGAAGAGAATTCAGAGATATAACCATGTCAGTCTGGTGTATTGGTATGCAGAAGGATCTTGTAGCACCTTTGAGATTATTTTGTGTGTGCGCGCATGCAGACTGGTAACCAGAAAGGAGATGTAATAAACTGGCTAAGACTACCTTCATGAGTGGGGTGTTAACCAGTGTTATAAAATGTGTAGTGTACCAGGAAGCCATTGTCTCAGTTCAACCCACTGTTGATGGATTGTGGTTTATGGATATATCCCAGTTCAGCTGTTTCTCTTTCTACTCTTCTGTTGTAGGTTTTGTTTTGTTCAAGGACCTCTATCCTGAGATAAGAGATGGAATGCCCAGGATGATTGAAGTGTTCTGCAGCAGGTTTTTGTGTATTCTCATTCCTAACATCTAATTGATGTCCATTTATCCCCTGGAGCAGAGACTGGCTTGTTTGCCCATTGTAGGACAGAGGATGGCATATATCACATTACAGAATGAGCAAATGAAAGTCTCTTGGATATTGTGGGTCATACCATTAGCCCTATGATGACATTTCCTGAATAAATGTGTGGGCAGAATTGGCATCTGACATAGTAGACTAAGGGCCACGCCTCCCCTTTGTGTGCAGGATTGGGACTGTGGCAACCACATGCCATGGCCCCAATGCAGCGTTTTTCTACCCCAAAAAGAAGTAGCAAAATGTCACTCCTTTTTGTGGAGGAAAAAGGGTGCCCTTGTCACTGCCGTGGCTTTTCAGCATTTTGATGCATGTAACCGCCGCATTGCCGAAACTTCATAAAGCCGCTGCACATGCGGTAAGCTGTGCAGCTTCTCTGTGATGTCAGAGCATGTGGCATCTAAACATCACGCTCAGACACTGCCCCCAACATGGCTCTTATTGCCGGTCTGTTTTGCCCCTAAGTCTACAAAAGCTTATGCTACAACATAGTTTTTTGTGGGTTTTTCGGGCTACGTGGCCATGTTCTAGAAGAGTTTATTCCTGAAGACGCCATCTGTGGCTGACGTCTTCAGAGAATGCTTGCCTGGAAAGGAGTTTTGTGTGTGTGTGTGTGTGTGTGTGTATTGTGTGACCCTGGGAAGGCAGGAGTGATTTGCATGTGGATTGTTCTGTTGCTAATGGCAGGGCTAAAAAATGTACAGGAGGGCTAAAAATGCACAGCCGTATTTAATTTGACCTTCACCTTTTATGGGATTTTAAAACAGAACAATGGTTCACCAAATGGCATGGGGTAAGAAAGAAAGAGTTGTATTATTCAGAATTGCTGAAGCAATGGACACGACCCAACAAATGACTGGTTTTCACCCAACCGTGTTCCACCCAGAAATTGGGAAAAATTCCTTTTTGGACTACAATTCCCAGAAACCCCCAGCCAGCAAGGTAACTGGCTAGTGGCCAGCTGGGGACCATAATCATGTTTCTTCAATTGCCACATGTTGCACCTTGGCTGCTGGGAAGAAATATTACCTCTCAAAGATAAGCCCTTCCTTAAAAGAAGCACAACTTCAGAATCCTTCCACACAACACACAAGTGGCATATTTGCTGTGCCAAAGTAGAATCATATTGTCTGGATAAGCTGGTATTTGTAGCAGTGAAGATGACAAGGACTATGCCGCCCCCTTTGAGATTCAATGGCTTATTTTGGTACAAGCCTTTGCCGGCAACAGCCCAAGTCTTCAGTTGCATAACAAAGTAAGCTGTCATGCATCTGATAAAGTAGATTGCTTCCACGGGAGCTTATACAGCTATAAATCAGTTCGTCCCTGTGGTGCCACAGTATGGTTTGTATTTCTACTGGAGGTATAGCAGCTCAGATATGAGTTAACCAAGAAGAAAACCCCCTGGTAGTCATTCTTAAGTATTTTAAAGTAAAGTGGGGGGAAAAGCAAAAAAGAAAATATATCTCAGAGCATCTCCTGGCATTAATCACTACATCTGGCTATTCATTCTGTTAGAGGGCAGAGCTGTGTGTGCCTGGAACCTCCTTGGACTACAACTCTCAGAATTTTCCAGCCAGTGTGTGTCACACAACCAGTCCTGGATCCTCTTAAGAAGGTAGCTGCCCTCAGGTATAGTGGAGGACATTGCCTCAGCAACAGTGTCAAAGAAACACTCAACTGCCAATACAATTCATCCTTGTGCAGGGAATAATCTTTTCATTTGCCTCAGGCAGTAAAATGTCTTGAGCTGGTCTTGGTGCTTCCCAGCCTTTGAGATGATTGTACATGGAACTGAAACTTGTATCAGCCTTGAGATGAAGAAATGTCACCATAGTAGGAAGATCCCCCCCCGCCAAAAAAATCTAATAGGAGTGTTAATCTCATAATAGGAATGCTAGAAGAATCCTCTCTGTTTTGTCCCTGTGAGCATAGTGCCCCTCCCCTTTCCATTATCTGCATCAAAAGTGGGAATCATGTGACCCTGTAGATGTTATTGGATTGTAACTCCAAGCAGGCTTAGGCAGCAGAGCCAATGGTGAAGTGCAGGAGAAACGTGCCCCTACTTTTGAGTTCAAGAACAGAAGTATTCATGAACTGAAGATACCAATTATATTTAACAACATACTTGTCCAGACATTAGCAATCAGACTGTGCAATCTGACACTGATGCAAGCATACACCTTACTATTTAGAGGTGTTTTTTCCAGCAGCAAAAGATGCAGCAAAACAAGGTATAGATGCTCCAAGTCCTATGATTTACCAACTCAGTCCTCAACTGGTTTAGATCATATATTTTGGATAGGTCATTTGCTGTAGTTGTTGGAAGCCAGGTTTCTACTCCTGTTTTGTTATCAATCGGAGTCTCAAGGGTTCCATTCTGAGTCCATTGTTGTTTTCCCTCTATACCCGGTCCTTGGGTAACCTTATCAGCTCCTATTTATATGCCAATGATACCCAATTGTACTTTTCTGCTCTGGAATTCTCCTCAAACATTGAACAGAGAGTTTCATCATGTTTCCCAGCTGTTTCCGCTTGGATGCTGAATTGACATCTGAAACTTAACATAGCCAAAACTGAATTACTTATTTTTCCACCTAAGCCATCTTTGCAATATTCATTTTCAATTACAGTTAACCCTGTGAAGGAAGCATGTAGCTTTGGCATTGTTTTTGATACCTCTTTATCATTTACTCTTCAGATCCAGGCCACAGCCAAAGAAAAAAGATTTTTTTCTTTATAATTTAGCCCCTTCTTTTAACCTTTATAGCCCTGCATGGTTTGTCCCCTCCCCTTATTTGTCTGTCCTTCTTTCCTACTACCATGCTGCTTGTGATCTATGTTTCATGGGCTCAGGGCTCCTGACCCAGCCAAGTGTTTCCTCATCTCCAACTGGAATTTGCCCCTTCTCCTTGCCGCTCTTCACTGCTGGAATCTTCTTCCCAAACATTTGCAGATAATTACTTCTTTAGTGAACTTTAAATCTGAATTAAATACGATTTTGTTTTAGGAAGCTTTCCAGCTTATAGCTTAATTTTGATAGTTAGGTAAGTGTAACTGTGTATTGCTTTTACAGTTTATTGTTTTAGAGTTATTTAATAATGCTTTTATTTTATAATCTTTGCTGCGTTTGATTGTAGATTGTATCCCACAAGCAGGTTTTAACTGTATTCTTGTTTTGATGATTATGTAAAGCACCATGCAAAACTTATGGCACTATATAAACTTTAATATAATAATAATAATAATAATAATAATAATAATAATAATAATAATAATGTAAATGAAAGGAGTAAACTGGATATATTTAACCAATCATTTTACAGCAATCATGAAGTTGTGATAGGAGATTATTAAAGGAGCACCAAGTACAAACTATTAATGGCTAGAATCCCATATCAGCTGCTTTGTTAAGTATACTTAAAGTAGCTGATAGAAAATAACTTCTCCAGGTCTAGCCCCACCCCCCAACCTGATGGAAATGTCATTCATCTGTGCTCCAGCCACCAGCAGAATGGATCTTTTTCTCCCCATACCACTGATTCCTGGTAAAGTAGGTTTGAGTGTGAGGTATGATCATGGCAATAGTGTCAAAATCATGAGCGGGATGCATCTACACTGCAGGAATAATGCATTTTGACACTACTTTAACTGCCATGGCTCCATCCTATGGAATCCTGGGATTTGTAGTTTGATGCGGCACTAGAGCTCTCTGACAGAGATGGCTAAATATCTCAGAAAACAACAAATCCAGAATTCCAAAGCACTGAGCCATGACAGTTAAAGTGGTTTCAAACTGTGGACTTTATCACACGGGAGGAATTTCTCTTAATTTCGAATGAAAAGAAAGTGGGACCAGAATGCATTCACGTGAATTCGCTAGTTCAGTGAATTTATGTGAATTCGAATTGCATTCGAACTGACTTCCCATTGCTTGAAATTGTGTGTGGTAGTCTATCATGGAATAATGTTAAACCCCATGATTGCGTTTGGATTGTCATTGGATTATACTTCCAATTTCCCTTGTCTGATAAACTCTTGCATTATTTCTGCAGTCCAGAGGCACCTCAGTAGCCGTTGTGAATACAGAACAGTTACCTAGGTTTACTTATCCATAACTTTTTTGTATTCACAATTGAGCTAAATGTACTTAACTAAATAGCTAATACATTCAATTCTGGCCCATGCTGAAACTTTTCCTTACATTTTGGATTGCTATTGTTATTAGTGGAAAGTGCCAGTTAGTTTATTGTAGAGTATTCTGGAAATGCCTAATCTGCTTTCCCTTAAGATTCCTAAGAGTTAATAATACTGAAGCTTCTAAAAAATTTCTTGGTTCAAGATATTTTTCTTTCAGCATGGCTCTACCTTATATTGGCCTTATGGTCAATCTTTCCATATTAGAGGAATCTTAGGTGTTGAAGTCTAATAACACCTGGAGAGGGTTCATAATACCTACTCTGGATTTACAAGAATGAAGGAATTTAAGAATATAACAACTTGATTTATATGCCCTCCTAGACCATGGCAACATGATGTGATGGTCACAAACTGTACCTATGTGTTTTAACTTGAAGATAATGGGAAACATCCACTGAGCTCAGCAGCATATTCCTATGCATTAATATGCAGAATTAAGCCTTATTGGCTCACCAACCTATACTTGATAAATAAGGGATGGAGAGGATTATAGCTGGATTCTTTTTATTCATTTAAAAACAAGTTACAGTTTTAAAGAAATCAAGATTCAGGATAGTGGTTGCTCAATTTTCAGTGTTAGTCAGAATACCACTGGTAATGCATGCCCTACTTAAATACTGTTCAGCAATATTGTGCTTTATAATCTTAGTTTAGAACAGTGAGGAATTTGTGGCCATCTTACCATATACTTAAATATATGTTACAGCACTATAATTCCAATTTAACTGACATGGTTCCATGCTGTGGATTTCTGGGGTTTGTCACTGTTGAGCTGCTAGAGCACTCTGGCTAAGAATTCTTAGTACCCCTCCCTAACCTGCAAATTGAGAGCCAGTAAAGTGTAGTGGTTTGAGTGTTGGACTACAACTCTAGAGATCAGAGTTCGATTCCCTGCTCTGCCATGGAAAACCGCTGGGTGACCTTGGGTGAGTCA
Source organism: Sceloporus undulatus (assembly GCF_019175285.1). Classification (NCBI taxonomy): domain Eukaryota; kingdom Metazoa; phylum Chordata; class Lepidosauria; order Squamata; family Phrynosomatidae; genus Sceloporus; species Sceloporus undulatus. The sequence goes on along the minus strand of NC_056522.1, from coordinate 61,470,032 downwards.
CACACTTTTGGCCCCAGTAAACCCTGTTATAGGATTGCCTTAGGGTTACCATAATTCAGAAATGACTTGAAGTCACACAACAACAATAAACTGCAAATCTTAGGATTCCACAGGATGGCACCATGGCAGTTAAAGGGGAATAACAGTGCAATAACTGTGGTAGTGTGACTGGGGCCCAGAACTCCATGGGTACTGCCAGTGCAGCACCTAGCTGCAGCTGTCTCCAGCCCTGTGACCTCCAGATGATTTGGACTATAATTCATAGTGACCTCAGCAAGTATGACAATTAACCAGGAATTGCTGGAAAATGTAGTCCAAAGCACTTGGTGAACAGGTGTTCAAGCCCCTGACTAGCAGTGAAGCTCACTAGACGTCCTTGGAGAAGCTGCATGCTCTCTTTCTCCAATTAACCAACATTACAGGTATGCTGCATGACTGGCAGTTCTCAGTGAGGTGGGGAATGCATTCCAGGTTTTCTTCTGAACTTCATAAGAGAAAGAAAATCAACTCATTTGAGGTGTGGTGCTGAAGAAGAGTGCTGAGAATACCATGAAGAGTCAAAAAGACAAACAAGTGCACCCTTGAATAGATCAAGGCTGAAATACTCTTAGAAGCCAAGATGATCAAATTGAGGCTGTTGTATTTTGGCCACATCATGAGAAAGCATGACTCCTTAGAAAAGACAATAATGCTGGGAAAGTTTGAAGGTAGAGGAAGAGAGGAAGGCTGCATGCCAGATAGCTAGACTCAATTAGGGAGCTAACAGGCCCGATTCTACAAGCCTTTAGCAGATCAGTGGAAAATGGTGGGGCAGGGGTGTCTTGGAGGTGTCTCATCCACAGAGTTACCATGAGTTGAGGCAAATTCAAGAGAAGTTAACAACAGGGTATTGAACCTGTTTTGTAAATAGGATCCAGCACCTTGAGTAGCTCCTTCAAAGTTGCTATTGCCATGGCTTTGGACTGCCACTGATGTGCTATCTACTGAATTCTGATAACTGAATTTAGGCTCTGCAGAATGTTACCCTGCGAGTAATGAAAAATAGGTTATATACAAGCAAGGCTGGAGAACAGAAACCTGCTGCAGGGTGTCTTCTAGAGACAAGGCTGGAAGGGAATGTCTAGTGATGAGGTGATTTTAATGGGCCAATGAGCAGCACTGCAGGGTGATCATTAAAGATAAAATATGGCTTATTGAAAACTTCCCTGGACACATATTTATGGGGCTGAATATGAAATAAACAGACCTGAACTGTGCACTGTTGTGACATGAAACACATACTTTCAAGCATGTGAATGGAAGTACAGTTCACCTATGATCAGACTTTAAGGATACAATGGAGCGAAAAGGGAATCAAAATGTAACTTGTCTCTTTATTAGACTCTTTAAATTCACTCATGAGTTTAAAGGAGATAAGGCTATTACTGCCTCACCTGCTGATTCCTCCACCTTCCTGTTTCTTTTGTTCAGTCCCTTCTCCCTTCACCTATACGCATCAGGACTCCAGCTGTGCAACTCACTGGGCAGAGGTGTGTGTGAAATGAAGAGAAAAGTAGGCAGGAGAAGAAGCACAGAAAAGTGCAGGAGTTCCTTTTTCATCTTGCAGAGAGATGCCATTTCTTCAATGAGAGAGCAGGACAAGGTGGCCATAAATCTCCATGAAACACACCAGCTTCCAGCATAATATCGCAGCCATCATTTCTCCAGCATTTGCCAATGCACAGAGCTTAAGAAAATTGCATTCTTTGAATCACAGCTCCCAGAATTTCCGAGCCAGCATGGGCATGCTATTGGGGGATTGTGGGAGCTGTAGTCTGAAAAGTCTTCCCCACTCGCCTTCATGTCAAAAGCCAAAATCGTGTACATAGTAGCTACTGCACATTGTCCATGCTTTGATAAAGGCAACTGACTACTTCACAGAATTAATGACAGGGTATATTATAAGGATGAGAACAATTTATCAGAAATAACTGCTCGCTGGAGCCATGAAATTAAGGCTCAGATCACAAGGCTCTTGAGAATCAAAGTGGAAGCAGTGTGTGTAAAAAGAAACTGCCGGACCACATCTTGGACAAGTGGTTTTGTATGGCTACAAGTAATCTCTTCCTACTACCTCTTAGGCACTGGCTCTGCCATTAGGCAGAATATGGAAGTTGTTTCAGACACCTGACTTTGCTTGTCACAAAAGGACAGCAAACAAGGAGTGATTTAATTTATTTCAGTTGGATCTTTTTAGTTCCTAGGCAGGGGCCAGAGGTACCTGTGGGATTTTCTTTTCATGGCACCAAAATAACCTGATTGTCTTTTGGTACCATGCATCTAAGAGAGTGTTGGTAGAGTTTGGTAGGAGTGTTGTTAGGAGCCCTGGTGGCATAGTGGTTAAATGCTGATATATGAGTTCAGTACCCACCTTGTTGGGGCCAATTGGCTTACAGAGTGTAAACCACTTAGAGAGTGCCGAGTTCACTATTAAGTGGTATAGAAATGTAAATGCTATTACTATTGCTTGAGTGTTGGACTAGGATTTCAGGAGACTAGGGTTCAAATTCCTGTTCAGACATGGAAACCCATTGTGTGGCCTTGGGCAAGTCATTTTTGTCTCAGTCCAAGAAGAAAGGAATATCACCCCTGTTCTGAATAAATCTTGCCAAGAAAACTCTATAATATGGTCTCCATAAATCAGAGTCCACCTAAACACACACAAAAAAAATAACAGCTAGGCACCCAGACTAGGGAATATGGGGGAGAATGGAGGTATCATTTCCTGCTCCTCTCAGGCAGCAAAATGTCATAGACTGGCTCTCTTTTTTAGCTATGAGGGAGCAAAAAGATAAGATTTAGGTCTGAGTCCTATTTTTAGTTCCAACTAGAGTAGATCTATTGAGTCCATGGCATTTATCTATGAGCCCCATTCAACAACTGGGAAATGGCCTCATATAGTGGGTGAGTCTCTGTGGGGTTGTTCACCCATCCCACCTCAACCATCTACCACCAATCTCACTGCTGTAACCAACTCTGAGGGCTTCTACGTATCCCTAGCTCTGCCACCAAATGTGAGAATCATCCACCTGTCTCATCACTGGCACCCAACATGAAGACCTCCTCCTGTCCTAGTGCTAACAAATATGGGGACTTCTAAATGCCTTCATGGTTCCTGTGTGAGACTTAATTCATCTAATTCTACCACTGGACACCACCATTCTCAAATAACCGCTGTCACTACAGATCCTCTATGTCTGAATTCAAGTATTCCAATAATCCTTATATAGTATTCTCAAGGGCACAATATATAGTACAGAATTTTTTGTTTAACAGATATTCATCATAAAGTTAAGATTTACTTATTTAAAAAATCTAAACTTGACTGATCCTAACTAACTAACTTCAATGCCCATTTCTCACTCATATTCCTGATTTTGACACCCCTCTCTCCCATACTTTCTTTAACTGGCATCCACGTGTCATTTTGATTTACTGTGACTCTAAGGAAACCCTTAGGGTTTCTTGGCAAGATTTGTGCAAAAGGGGCTTGCTTTTGCCTTCTGCTGAGGTTGAGAGAGTGTAACTTGCCCAAGGTGACCAAGTGGGTTTCCATGGATGAGCTGGGAATTGAATCCTGGCCTCCAGAGTCATAGTCCAGTGTTGAAATCACGATACCATGCTGACTCCTGACATCCACTTAGCCTTTTTAAAATTCTTTCAAACATTCAGCCAATCACTCTTCACATTCTATATTCTCACCCATCCCAACAGATCAGTACCTTATTGTATATACTATACATGACATCCATAACTATTTGTTGTTGTTGTTGTTGTGTGACTTCAAGTTGTTTCCAACTTATGACGATCCCATCATGGTTTTTTTTTTGGCCAGATTTGTTCAGAAGAGGTTTGCCATTGCCTTCCCTAAGGCTGAGAGCATGTGACTTCCCAAGGTTATCCAGAGGGCTTCATGGCCAAGCTGGGAATCGAATTCTGGTCCCCAGTGTTGTAGTGCAATACTCAACCCACTATGCCACACTGGCTCCTATTCATAACCACATTTTACCTTAATTTCTCTAGTAATTAATTTCTTAATTTCACTACAGTTTTTAAAAAACAAACATTGGTATCAACACGATCTCTTTTAGTTGGCACTAACCAACAGGTTAATTAACTAAAGTGGGTCTACTCCCTGTTAACACTAAGCAATAGCATTCTGGCCATGGAAATTTCCCTTAATCTTTCCTGTAGTCACCTGGGGGATAGTGATTTTGAGATCGAAAAAGACTGGAAGCTGGTTTTGGGTTCTAAAAAAATTGAAATAAAGGGAAAGGAAGAGTTGGAATTTGTTTGAGCCTAAGACACTCAACATCACCAATGCTTTATAACAGGATAATACAGCTTCAAAGCCTCACTTGCCTTCATTTTCACCTGTGCAAAGTAAAGTTCTCCACATGGAGGAGCCCTGCCTTTGCCTACCAGTCCCCTCCTGCAGTAAAACCTCAGTGCAATATCCACAGAGAGTAACCTTGTCTTGAAGCATAATTAGTTCTGTGGAAGAATTTTATCAGCTTAGTCTTTGGGGAGTGGTAGCATGTAAACACTTATTAAAATGTTATTTTGGGGGCATAATTCTGTCATAAGTCAAAGTAGGCAGATGCAAATAAAAGCAAAGGTTATCTCTCTGCAGGGACTGTTTGCCTTTCACTGGAAGATTTATGTCAAATGGCAGATTTTCATCCAAGTTATGAGACAGCAGCAAGGATGAAGCACATCTTTCACAATGCGCACAGAAGCATGTAAGCTCGAGGGTCACAGAGGAATAGCAGTTAAAAAGAATAAAACATCCACATGGATTTTGAAGAAAAGATCCAAAGACAACAGCCAGCAGGACTCTGATATTCCTCCTGCTGATGTTCCCCCCCAAAAATCCCTATGCATGCTTCATTCTGAGATAACATTTCTAGTGTAAAGGGAGGAAATATGTTGCAATGGATCCATTTTTTGCACACAAAATATGTAGATTTCAAGAACAACAACAATCCCTTAGTGAGGTAAGACAATGAATTAGCAAATTCTAAGGACTCAGTTTTTGAACTTCCTTATAAACTCCCTTTCTAGAATGGATGAACTAAAATTCTCATCATTAACTACCATTTGCTATCATGGCTTGGAGGTGCAGACCAACAACACTTTGGGATCCTATCTCGCTATAGAATTATAATTCTATATTGCAACACATTCTCGAAACTGAAAACTTTTTACCACTAGAAATGTAAATATAGTATAGCTGCTTAAGAAAGAATCCTTTGGAAATTACATGCCCATCTTAACTTATCCTTTTCTTACGTTTCAACTTTCTGTCTTCTTGATATGTGCATTACACCCCATTATCTCCAGACAGAATAGCCTTTAGTGGTGGGAGTTACAGTTAAATATATTGGGAGAGCATTTAATTTGGAAAAGGTGCTTCTCAGTCATCTCAGTACCCCAAGTCATCTCAGTACCCCAACTATTTTGTATTTTATTATGTCTAACATTTCTTTTATCGGACATGTCAAGATGGCATGTGAGCTTTCCAACCTGCAAGCTGGCTAGAGTCAGTTCTGCTTAGCTTCAGCAGCAGATGCTGTAACATGTGTCCTGTTTGAGATGCATAGGTGAGATCCTAGAGCAGGAGACATACATGTAGACATATGTCTCTATAGCTGTAGCCCTCGGTGTTATCCCTGAAAAAGTCACCTTGTAAGCAGTGGATCCCATTCTCAACATGGTCATTATTGTGTTGCTGGAAAGCAGAGGGATGAGTGGGGATGTGTTCAGCTACTGTATTTTCCTGTAGCTGAACATGTCGTTGCAGGTATCTGCAGAGACATCTGTAGGCCCTTGTGTGCTCTCTCTGTGGATGATGTCAGTTAGCCTGTCTAGCTACAAGAAAATAGCTGAATGCTTATCCTGCTGCTCTCCAATAACATAGAAATGACAGTATTGAGAGGCTGTGCTCAAAGTGAGGTTTTTTTTGTGGGAGGGGCATTTTTGTTATTGTGTGCTTGCAACAAAATTCTGCAACAACCACAAAAGTAATGTCATGGTGTAAATTTGATTTATGCTATTGTAATTCACTACCAGGATGCCAACATGTATGTCTGATCTTGGGAATGTTATATTTTTGGTCTACATATCTCAGCCAGCATGGAATCTGAGATCTTTAAAAATAATCAAGATTTTTCAAGCTCTGGTCTAGTAATAACCATTAGAAGTTACAAAAAGAAGAATAAAATATTATGATAAGCTCTTTCCCATTATTGAGCTTTCAGCTTTGTTATGTAATCCAATGAATAATTGCATGAATGACTAATCTAATGAATATATTTTGGAGCCAGAATAGCAGTTGAGTTAACAGAAGCAAAGGGAGTGCTACTCAGGGTTCAGGATGGAAATAGATGAGCCTCTAGTAACTAATCCTTCCTCTCAGTGGTTTTGGGTTTTTTCCTTAGGGTATCTCAAATAGTCATTGATTTAAGTTATTATGTATCCTGGAACCACAGGATTTCAACCATCTATCTTTTGATGTGAAATGAAACACATTTTGCCATGTGATCATGTATATGAACTCTTTTTGTAAGAACATCCTGGGCTCCAAACTAGCATCTTCTTGTACTTCATTCATATAACCTTCCTTGTCGTGCCATCTTATTCACATGAATTACAAACCAGGTTTGTTGTTCTGCTCTTGAAAGCCAATAAAAATGAACTCCAGCTGTCTTTGTTCTGCTGTATTATTTATTAGCCCTACTTTTTTTAAAGCTAGGTTGGAAAGGAATATGTGTGCTTGTGTGTTTGTGTATATGTGCATATATATTTCTGTTTGCTGGCTGTTGGTGGTGCTGATGCATGGGGAAACACAATCGGCTGCTTTCTGCAGGCAAAGTTGATAGTACAAAGCACAGAGTAATACAAATATGGCCATTCAACTATATAATAAATTAAGCAATCCTGACATGGATGTGATAAGATACAAATAGGTAACAGCGAGTTGTTATGCTTACTAGGACACTTTTTCCTCTGAAGCATAATCAAGTAGCTGATTCTCATTCTGCTTCAGTCTCCTTTCTTCTTGCTTTCATTTTTGTTCAGTCTTAAAATGCCTCCTATTGTTTCTTCACATGTTAACCTCTCCCTTAAGCATATATACTCTTATAGCATTGTGTCAGGCTGTGCTGTCCAAAATAATTCTCAGAGACGATCTTCTATGCCTTAACAAGCTGGAGCATATACTTTCTGCAATTTTATAGAAATGAAAAGCAAGACAAAGCCATACTCATGGCCATTGAAGTGGCTAGGATCAGATAACTGGGTAAAATGACTTGTGCTGAAGCTTTACTTTTAAATGGAGACTTCCCCCACATCTACGAGAGGTTAGTATGTGGATTATCAGCTGTGATCTTTTGGGAAAAAGCATAGGACCCAAGCTTGGAAAAGTTGCTCTTTTGGATTGTAACTCCCAGAATCTCCCAGCCTGCCTGCTGGCTGGAGTAACTCTAGTAGTTGTGGTCCAAAATAGTAATCTCCAAGCTGTGAGTATGCTCAGGCAAATGATGAAGTCCCCAAACTCAGTCACTTCATTCTAATATTACATGTATATATTGTCTTCCAGTCTGTGTGAAAAATTAAAAGGCAGCTCACAATACAGAATAACAAAACTGCACAGAATGTCAGGGGCCAGCCTTGGACCAGTAATATTTAGTAACTTTGTAAAAAGATGTGAAAAAATCTAACTGAAATGATCTAGGGGTTGGAACTGAAAGATGAAAGATGCAGAAAAGAATTTGCTATAACAAAATGTAGAGGTGACTGCCAACATGGGTGGTTTCAAAAGGGAAGGGAAACAATTTTTTAAAGTTTAGTGTTTTTTAAATTTGCTATTAGCTGCTATATTAGCTATATTAGGAGAAAGGCGGGATATAAGGAACTATAATAATAATAATGGACGATGAACATGATGCCCTAAAGGAACTGAGCCCTTCCCAGAAGGCATCTGACTCCATCCTGGCCTCTGAGGGGAAGAGGAGGTAGGCCAACACCATCAGGCCTCCCCAATACCATCGGGCCTCTCCTTAAGTAACAGAGCCCTCTCTCCAGTCCATCTGCCTTGGTCCAGGCCTCAGAGGGAAAGATGAACTCCAGGACCTGATCCCCTTCCCCACCACCACTCCCTTCTCCTTTTGTGTCATGTCTTCTTAGATTGTAAGCCTGAGGGCAGGGAACCGTCTAATTAAAAGATTGTATGTACAGTGCTGTGTAAATTTACAGCGCTATATAAATAAAGCTTAATAATAATAATAATAATAATAATAATAATAATAAATGCTGCTGATGAAGAAGACTAGGACTTGGAAGGGCAGCTATGCAGGAACTAGTCAAGATGTAAAGTGTAAAGATATATAATTGAATGCTACAGTTGGAATTGTCCATGTCATCACATTTCTGATTTCTGTGTATGGTTGTGAAAGCTGGACAGTGAAGAGAGTTGAAAGGAAGAGTATCAGCTCATTTGAAATGTAGTTCTATGGACCACATACCTTTGGTCTGCCAACCCCCCCCCCCAAAAAAAATACACACACACACGAATAAATGGGTCAAAGAGCAAATCAAACTTGAACTCCCCCTAGAAGCATGTAAGTGGTACATGTTTTACAAAGAACAAAGAAGTTTAAGTTTGCTTAAAGAGGTTTAAGCTTGCTTCTTTCTCTAGTTTGCTAATTTGATTACTCTGTTTGAAAGATCCAGAACTATATCTCGTATTTCCCAACAGTCCTTTGATTTGGGACTTAAATTCTTAGAGCTTGGGATGCTTTTGTCCTGCAATCCTAGTGCAGCCACTTTGCTGGCACACAGAATCCTCTTTCTCTTTTGACTTGGGGTTGAGAAGGAACTGAAGGTTGCACAATGATAGAGCTGAAGGCTGTGATATTGTACAAGAGGTTGCACAGCTTGGACTTCAGTGCCACTTGAGTGGTATATATATTGTGTTAAAACTATGTAGAATCTTTTGATCAGAATGTTGGTCCACTTACATTCTTTCTTTCCATTTAAGATGTGGTGCTAGAGAAGAGTGCTGAGAAAATCATGGACAGCCAAAAAGACAGATTAAACCTGAAATCTCCCTGGAAGCCAAGATGATTAAATTGAAGCTGTTTTACTTCGGCCATATCATGAGAAGGCATGAGTCATTAGAAAGGACAGTGGTGCTAGGGAAAACAGAGGGCAGTGCAAAAAGAGGAAGACTGCATACCAGATGGAGGGATTCAATTAAGAAGGTCATGGCCCGGAACCTATAAAACCTGAGCAGAGAGGTTGAAAATAGAGGTTGATAATGAAGATGTCTCATTCACAGGATTGCCATGACTCAAAGTCAACTCAAAGGCAACTAACTAACAACAACAAATGTCAAAATTCATGTAAATGTTTCCTTCTTTCCCAAGTTGTAAATAGAAACAAGAAGACAGGGGAATAAATTTATGAATTAGATTTTTCATCTTCATTGTGGTAAGGCTTTCAGTCATATAAACATAAGTGACAATTTAAAGACAATGTGTTGAAAAAATAGCTGCCACCTCTAATATGGATGGAAATTAATTAGATTTTCAAACTCACCATTAATGACCCTTTTCTATTATTTTCCCAATCTCCAGGCTATTTCAACTGACAGTAGTGAGGGTAAGATGAGCTCACCTCCTTTTCAGCACCTGAGTGCACCTCTAACATAGGCCCTTATCAGATGAGTGTGGAACTGGGGGTCTTCTGCACTGGGCGATTCGAATTCGCGTTATTTCGCAAAGTACTGTCATACCTGGGAGTCCTTCCGTATTGGCAGGATTCAAATTGGCCAATCTGCATTCGCGCGAAGTGCATTCAGTGCAGAATGTTTTGTCACACCGGTGCTCAACATGAGGATTGGCCGATTCGTATCGGCCGCCTCGCACATGCTCAGTGGTGCCCTGCATGGGTTGCGACCTTAAACGCTTCCGGGGTGAAAGGGGAGGTCCCGTCATGACAGCCCGGTAAACAGCTGGAGAGCCAGCTCATGCACATTAACAATCGCGATACAACGTGCCCATTTCTGTTTCCTCTCTACATTCCTGCTTGGTTTTAATGTTACCATGACCTTCCCTTGCAACAAATTAGCAATGCCTGGTTCTACGTGTGTGTGTGTGAGTGTGTGAGTATGTATTCTGGGGGG